>NC_053390.1:807465978-807765978 GCF_905171765.1 Bufo bufo | reverse complement strand
ATTTTTGAGAGTTTCCCTTTAAGAAGCATAAAAATGGTCCCTGATTAAAATACATATTTTTTGTGGGAATTTTTGCATTGATCCTCCTCTGGTATGTCACTGTCCATGTTGTGGGACTATTTGTGCACTTCTAGTAAGTATTTTCTGGCTGTAAATATGACCTGAAGGTTTTTCAGGTTCGTCTACCATTAAAGTGAATGGGGCCGGCCGAGAATGCGCGGTTCGTGAATCGTCCAGGCCGATGTTCGTCCATCATTACTTCTGATCATGTCATATGGAAAAATTAGATACATACTAGCACAATGTGTATGGTAGACCCAGACAGAACAGAAGTTTGTAAGGGGAAGTGAAGAAGTTAAAGATACAACTAAATTAAAGGCTATGAACACCTTTGGTGACATATCATTATTATTATTATTATTATTATTATTATTATTATTATTATTATTATTATTTTCATTGTTATTCATATTATTATTACATTGGTCTTTTTAAAGCCCCTTTTCCCTGTACAGAGTTGAGTCTATTAGCAGACTCTTTATTTGCACTGTGTCTCATCAGGGAGCTCATGTGAAGCTTATCTCTGATCTCCTGAGAGTTCATATACACTCATTATAGCTCAAATCTTATCTTATTAATAAGAATGTAGCCTAATTAAGTGTTTATGAGCTGTTAGTAATTTAGAGATAAGAATTATCAGATGCCAAACAAAGTGAAAACGAATGTAAGATGCTCACAGCTAGGCTAAAACTTAACCCTTTATGCATTGTACTTTAAGTCCTGGTTTACACTTGAGCGTATTTGATACGCACGTTTTACGCACGTTTTTGTCGGACGTTTTCGGGGCGCGTTTTTTGAAATAGGACTCTGTGGTCAATTGCGATTGACCACAGAGGCGTCCAATGAAAAACATAGGTGTTTATGTACAGAACGCGCGACAATACGCCCCAAATGAAGCTCCTGTACTCCTTTGGGCGTAGGGCGTTTTACAGCGCGTTCGTACGCACTGTAAAACGTGCAGGTGAGAAGCATGCCCATAGGGAAACATGGGTTTTCGCCTGTTGAGCGTTTTAAAGCGCGTAGGAACGTGCTGTAAAACGCTCAGGTGTGAACCAGGCCTAAAGGCTATGTACAACTTGGGGGGCAATTTTGTATTATTGCATTTTAGTCATTTTGGGCTACAAATCAATTTTTTCAATTGTTATTTATTAAAAATATTCATCTATTCTGTCACAAAGGGCTAACTGTCCAGCTGTGCTTTCACTTTGTGTCAGGTCATCTAATAACCTTTATGTCTAAATTACTAAAAGGTCGTAAACACTTATTTAAGCAGTAAGATAAGAATTGAGCTATAATGAATGTTTTTAAGGTCAAAGATCAGAGATAATGAGCCCATCAGCGCAGCTGTCTGACGCAACAGAGTGAAAATTCAAATGCTACTACTAGAGAATCTCAGCCCTGTACAGAAAAAAGGCTCCACATTTTTAATAAAGACCAATTGAAAAAATGAGCTTAAGCTCAAAATGAGTACACCCCTAAAGGTGTACATAGTCCTTTAAGGTTGGTTAAGGTCCCTTGGGAAAAGTTTACTGTTAGTGCCCATGCTACCTCTGGGACCTGGACCCCAAATGAGGCTACTACAGTCAAATATATGCGCAGTGGCCTCTTTGTTGCCCTTTGTAGTCTTTGGAGGTTATAGAACTAGTGAGCCCCTTAGACTCCAGAGAGAGATTAGAACTTACTGAGCTTCTGATGGATTTGACTTAGGGCTAAACCAGGTATCAGAATCTAAAGGATTGTGCGTTATGCACTCTTGAACAGCACAAGGGAAAATAAGGGATTGAATCCCCAGGTTGCTACCCTCACAGCAGAGTCCTTTACCAACAGCTGGGGTGTAGACACGTCATGGTCAGCATATATTTTAATATTACAGACATAGCCGAGCTAAACATAATGGTTAACGCATTAAGTAAACAAAGGCAAGAAAATGTTGATTGACTTTTTTAATGGATTTCAATGGTTTCTGTTACGAGATAACACTGTGACATGTGTTATCAGATAAAATTTTAGCTTGGCTAGATGTACAGTATATAGTGCACTTGTCTAGCCTCCAGTGTACTGCCAGAGGGTATTCAGCATGACAGGAGGCATCATCACATTGAAGTGGACAAAATTGTCCTTCACAAGTGAAGAAAACATTACATTTGTGAAAATATTTTAGACATGGATCCATAAGAATTTTCACACATCTCTGACTAATGCCGATGATAAATAGAACTGCCATTGCTGATATTGGCTATTTTTCACCAACCCAATGATGTCACTGCTGCTGTCAGCCTGTCCATCATGTTACATACTGTATTGCTGCTGCTACCCCAGCTACTACTAGTCATAATTCCACTACTACTACTACTACCCCTACACAACCACATATCTTCTATCCATCATGTTCCAAATTGTACTGATGCTGCAGGTGCTAATGCCATTGCTACGTCCCATAAACAGCTGCACATCTAGTGCGTTGTCCGTCAGGTTCCATACTGTACTGCCGCTGCTCTTGAAAAAGGGATAATATTTAGACCACTTGTTCAGAACAAACCATTGCATTTTCCAATGCAACCACATGTGTTTAAACACCAGCAGGCATCTAACCTCAATAAGGGATCGTTTTTGGATGTTTTTCCAGAACAAGCCATGTCTGCCCTGCTTTGTTTAGAATGAGTTATTTGCCAATAGCTAAGCTATTATTCTAGTTATGCTTGAAGGTCTGTTTTATTTGTCAATAATTGATTTGGTATGACAAGACTACTGTACATCAGGTGCATTGGGACAATGAGCCTTCTTTTCTACTTGGAAAGAAGGCTGATTTGTGTGGTTTTTTTTGGCCAGCTGTGTCTTCTTTTCCTGCCACATAAAAATGCACCCTCATGCATTGGAGTCTGTCTGAGAGAAATGATAAGAAAATCACATGTTTCTAGATTACATGCACTTAAACGTATTCACTTTGCGCTCAGGAAACCACAGATATGTAAAATACAAATACCTTGTGTGTGCAATACGCAATTCCGTTATGGAAATTGCTATTCTTGTCTGTAAAACAGACAAGAATAGGAAGAGTAGCAATCTTTATTATGTGACAGCAGAGTGCACACAGAAGCTTTCTGTATTTGCAGATCTGCAGTTTCCTGAGCACAAAGCGTATACAGTTGCATGCATATAGACTATGAATGGATGATTTTCTATGAATTTCTTTCAGACAGACATAGGCGAACACAGATGCAGGAACACGTCTGAAAAGGAAAAGAGAGAAAGCAAATGTATGAAAAAATACATGTAGCTCAGCTTTCCTTACAAAAAGTAAAGAATACTGAGAGTCTGTCACCAACCAATGTAATATAGGCATCCACAATTTATGCTTAACCCTTTAAACAGACTTCCAAGGATAACAAAAAAGCTGCTGAGCCATCTACAGCTTGTTGTTTTTTTCAAGACAAATGCCCTTTATAAGAGCACAGCAGATAGAGTGGTCTTTTTTGACCTTAGAGGCCTTGGGGGGCCTGTGTTGTCTGAGCTTGTAATATTTCCATGATGGAGACTGAATAGGGTATGTGAGGATTATTGTGGGCTGGACAACCCTTCTCTTGGTTTCTGGGGGGAAAATATGTAAATAAATATGTACAACATATGGTAGCATAAGAAAGGCTCAGCTTTCTTTTCCTTTTTGGCAGGAAAGGAAATTTGAATATCTTTCCCAGAACTCTTTTTCTCTGATTCGTCTGCAACAAATCAAAACAAGTTCAGGTTCGTTAGAACAAAAAAAAAAAATCTTTTAGAAAGTTCGGGATGAATTACAAATTGATAGAATCGATTGGCTCATCTCTAGTTTGAAGACTTTCCAAATGCATTATAAATCAGTGTCACTCTTACATTACTAATACTGTCTTTGTGATAAAGAGCTTGAAGGGTTATTTGGACCCCACCAGATTGGCTCAAATTGCCCCGGGAATTGGTATATAACACCCTCTAGTCTTCTAGGACTCAGCATTTTTAGGAAAACATCTCTTTTTTTTCTCCCCTTACCAAGCTTTTGAACACAATGACTGCAATAATAAATCATGCCTTTTGTGACACTGACATACAGTACATAGCTATGGGTAAACAAACGTTTGACTGTGTTAGGCTTTTTTATATTCCAAAGTTTCCAAAAATTGTCCCTTATCAGGGGGAAATGGTGTTTGAACACACACAGTATTATGGAATAAAAAAATATATAAATATAAAAATCAATGGCTTGTTGGTGGGACCAAACGTCCAAAAGTTATGCCTTAACAGTGTCAGAATGTCTGCTCATACGACATGCAATAGTGTGTCAGAAGAAAAAGTGGCTCGTTGTGGACAAGAGTATAAAAATTATCTGTTTTAATTGGAGCAGCAGCAGTACAGTGTAGATGTAGAGAGGGTAGGGTATTGTGGCCATCACAATAGTAGCGGCAGCAGAAGCCGCATAGCATTAAACATACAATGCAGTAGATCAGCTGTCTATGATTAGTACTAGTAGTAGTAGTAGTGGTGGTAGTGGTAGTAGCAGCATATGCGTAGCATTAATAGTAGTAGCAGTAGGGGATTAACATGTTGGTAGGCAAGCGGCAACAATGGCATGATGATGGCAGTGCCATGATGGAGGCAGCAGTATGGAACATGATGGTAGGCAGACAGCAGCAGCAGCTGTACGAAACACGTTGATAGGCAGGAAGCTTCAATGGCATGACTGTGGTAGTGACATGAGGGAGGCAGCAGCAGCCTTACGGAACATGATGGTAGGCAGGCCACAACAGTGGCATGATGGTGGCCAGTATAGCACATAACAGGTAGTATTTAGTGTTAGGTTCCCGTTTTATAGAGATTGTCTTGACGCCGGCAGACAGACCCAAATCCTGTTGGCACACAGCTCGATCCTGTTATGGCACACAGCTCGATCCTGTTGGCACACAGCTCGATCCTGTTCCAGTGACGCCACTTTAATGCAATGAGCAGGACCGTGGTACGGTTACACGGACGCCAAATTATGCAGTGGGTCAGGATATGGGTGTAAACGATAGTTTATAGTTTTGTTTGTGACGCCAATTGCAGCGTGCGCAGGGTACTAACGCAGGGCCCTTTAAGGTGTTGTAACTCACGTACCAGGTTAGGAATGCCAGAGTGGTGTAATGTCTCTGTGTGGTAATAGCAATGGTGTCAACGGTGTCTCCTACCTGGGTACGGCTGGACTCCTGGATCCTGGCTCACTTGCAATAAAATGAGTATGTTGCTAGTAGAAGTAATTGAGGGATTTGCAGCAATAATTGAGATCCAGACTTGGAATAAAGTTCAAACTTGTCTTTACTAGATGCAACTTTCATCCAAGTGAGATACAGCAATAGTCGTTGGTCCCAGCAGGTATTGGCAATGTGTGTCAGGAATCTGGCTTCTGCTCTATCATGTGCCTGGAGCTTTTGCAGGAGAAGTCGCCTGCTTGTGGCTCTGTAATGTGGCAGGAATTTATATCTTCTGCACTTACTATCTTCTGCTATCTTGAGGACTGACTAGCTGAGGAGGAATTTTTCTTCTCCTGGTCTATGGATAGTACTCACAGTTGGTTTCACAGGGTATGCTTCTTCCTAGAATACTGGAGGTGGCTGCTTGCTTCTACCAGCTGAAGATGCAAGGTTCAGGCTGGGAATGATGATCAATTGTCTCAGCCGAGACAAGATCCTGTCTTTGGATCCCTGAATCTGGGAGCTCCTACAGACACAGCCTTCCCCTATCCGGGGTGGCTGGCACACTAACTTAACTTCCTTTCCTCCCCATGAGGCAGGACATGGGCCAGCCCACTTTCTGCTCATAGAGGGGGAGCTAAACTGGAATGTACTATTCCAGCTCAGAAACACTAAACTGTAGCTAAGTCCCTGTTGAACACATTGCTGCCACCTGCTGGTGAACATATAAATTGCAACAATATATATGTAAACAAGGATTTGAATGCACATTTGTGAGGAAATAACATGAAATTACACAAGATGACAATGGTAATGCCCTTAACAGATTTTAGCGGGGTAAAAGAGTTTCGGACTGTAAATAACCTAAAAAGATTGACCGTTCGAGTATGAGGTACCTATTGATTATGTAGAACAATTATATGGAATAGTGGTAACCTTTAATAATGAACTTTTATTAATAACGATAATAAAATAAATGCCCTTAGATAAGGTGCAGAATATAGAGAGGAGAGGGGTGGAACCAACCTACTCGTGGTGAATATACTTAACTCCTAGGGAGGGGGTGGGGAAGAAGGAAGGGGATGCTGGGTCTCAGCCCCTAGTATTACCCTGGTCAAGGGCCCTATTCCTATACACTGTACACATACAGTTTCGGAACATAACTCTGCGATGTCACACCGCCTCCTTTCTGCTGCCACAAAAAACATTGCCCCAATGGGCCGTGAAAGACATGTAATGTCCCTGCTGGTAACAGTTGCATCAGATGTGCACTGTGGCGTGCAGCTTGCCACACATTTAAAATCGCAAGGAGTGTCACACGTTCTGCTCGATGCGAGAGTCCAAGGAACTACTAAATGATACGGCATCAACTGCACTGCCAGCAACTTGGCAAGGTAGGGGTTCAGCTTGCCAAGGTAACGAAAAGTTTTTTCATGGGCAAACATTCCATTATTGCAGGAGAACAAGAAGGTAATGATAGTGATTAGTGATGGACGAACATCTGCCGGCACGGTGCGCGAACGCGATCAAATGTTTGCGAACCGCAAGTTCGCGGCGGGTCCCATTCATTTTAATGGCAGGCGAACCTGAAAAAACTTCAGCTCATATTTGCAGCCAAGAAATAATTACTAGAAGTGCACAAATAGTCCCACCACATGGACAGTGACATACCAGATGTATAATTCGAATTTGCGATCTCTATTAATTTTTTTTTCAATGTGAAATATCGGCAATATAATTTTCGCGTACGCGCATGCACAAATGCACTATACAGTACCCAAATGCACTATAAAGAAAGTATATTGGTATATAACACCCCGCTTCAATCAGTTTTTTTGGGGGACGACTGGTATATCACACCAGTAGAAATTATTTGTTCCAATAACGCTTGTCCCTCTATATACCTGCAGTATCGCAGCAGAACCGCACACAACTGCCGCACAATACAAATGCACTATAATATACTAAGTATATTATAAGATTGTACAAGGAAGTCAATCCATTAGAATATACATGAAGATAAAACGTAACCTTTAATAATTTTACTATGAGGGTCCATTCACACGTCCGTAAGTGTTTTGCGGATCCGCAATGTGCATTCCGCAATTTTTGGACCACACATCGCCGACACTTTAATAGAAAATGCCTAATCTTGTCTGCAATTGCGGATAAGAATAGGACATGTTCTATTTTTTTGCAGAAACGGAAGCACGGATGCGGAAGTGCGGATACGCAAATGTGGATGTGGATCCGCAAATGCGGATGCGGACAGCACATTCCGGCCCCATTGAATATGAATGGGTCGGCACCCGTTCCGTAAAATTGCCGAACAAATGCGGACCCATTTTGCGGACGTGTGAATGGAAAAGATATCCTTCAAAATGAAAATAAATTAAATTATTAAAGTTAAGCAAAAAGCATAGATGTGGTCGGCAATAAAAAGTGCTCGGCGGCACCAAATCAGGTGCTCGGCGGCACCAAATCAGAAACCATATGTTCTACCACAATCCGGGGGGTTCCAGTGCACATCCATGTATCCCGGAGGGATGGCAAAAAAACATCCATCCCTGGGCTAGATGATGATGTGGTATTGAAGGACAGGGTGGACAAAGAACTGTCCCTGATATTGCCCTACAGGGGGGTGTTATTCTGGCCCTGATAGCCTAACCACAGACCACCCGCCCTGATAAGAGTGACCCCGTCCGGAACCTTACCCTATCTAAAAATGGCCCTAGTAAGCCCCTACCCCCTAGGCCCCTGACTTCCAGGTGATCACTATATAGAGCTATATGTTTTTTTTTTTTTTTTTACATTTTTTATTTTATTTTAACTTTCATAGTGATAAAACACGACAGAAGGTTACATGGTATAACGTAACATGGGAAAGGTACATAATCCTCAATGGCATAGAAGTCAAGCATATATAGAGGAGACAAGCACATCAGTGACTAATAGGAAGCAGACAAATACTTGATTAGGTTAGCTGACCATATTCACTACAAGTTGTACATGGAGAGAGCTATCCATCAGATTGGAGATCTGAACCTGTGTATGAGTATGTCCAATCTACAGAGGTTTGGATGTAATTTGATTCCTGATATCAAGGGCATATATGTAAGTATAGGCATGTCTAAGCTTAGAACGCCTGAAGTAAGTATAGGTTATGATGACAAAGCCCAGAGATAAAAGGTATGGGTGTCTAAGGGGGGAGGAGTGAATTGGTGCCACCAGAGAACCTAAAACTAGACCAGATTGACCAACGTTTCATGAAGGCTGGGTGTGTACGAGATTCCCAAGCAGAGAGCTCTTCAAAGCGATAGAGCTGGTCTACTTTGAGCTTCCATTGATCAATTGTTGGCAATGTGGTCTGAAGCCAATGTTTGGGTACGAGTAAGCGCGCTGCACACAAAAGTTGTTTGAAGAGGTAGCTAGGTGGGTGTTGTTTTGCATCCTTGTAGTGGGACAACAATGCACCAAGAGGGGACATCTTTACATATTCGTGACAAATTTGGTTGCTCAAACGAAAAATGTCTGACCACCATTTATTAATTACTGGACAATTCCACCAAATATGGAGGAAAGTTCCAGTCTCCTCGGGACACCGCCAGCACCTGTCTGAGGAAGATTCAGAAAAATGGGCAGATTTAGATGGAGTGATATACCATTGAGTCAATATTTTGTAACCATTTTCCTGAATGCGCACACATCGAGAAGCCCTATGGGGAGTATCAAATAATTCAGGTAAGTCAATGAAGGGTATAGTTGTCCCAGTTTCTCTTTCCCAATTGTGTATGAAAAAAGGTTTGGTGATAAGTGGTGGGCTCCTCAATTTGCTATAAATTTGTGAGATTAGTTTTCTCAAGGGTTTAGGGTTAATGATAAGGGCTTCAAGCCATCCTATTGGACGAAGGAGTTCACCTTAAGTGTTATTTTTTATTAGAAAGGATCTAATGTGAGGGATTAGAGTAAGGTCACATGGGCAGGGATTGAGTAGGGTATGTATGGCTTCTGTTTCCAGGAGCTTCCCTGTGGAATTTAAGAGATTTCTAATTTGCAAGGAGGAGGATTTGATGCGTTTAGAAGAGGATTGCAGAAGTGTTGGAGAGGACGTACCTAGGATATCTGCTATCGTCAAAATAGGGGAAGGGAAGGGAACTGAACAATGAAAGGAGTTCAGCCATCTCCAGGCATCAAGAGTTGCTTTGAGAATTGGGAAGTTAGGCATTGGTATATGTGGGGGGGAGTGATGACCTAATAAGGCTGTCCGAAAAGGAGTGTCGAGTATGCTTTGTTCTAAACTTACCCAAGGTTTGTCAGTGGAGTTGCGGAGCCAATCAACCACTCTAGCTAAAAGTATGGCTTTTCCATACATTTCTGGATCTGGAAGACCCATTCCGCCTAACTGACGTGGGTGTGCTAAGAGTTTGTATGAAAGTCTAGCCTTTTTGCCATTCCATATGAAGGATCTAAATTTCTGTTTCAGGGAAGTGTAGAAGGAGCAAGGTATGGGGATTGGTAGAACCTGTTGGAGATATGTTAAGCGTGGTAAAATTAATGAAGTGAGAAGATTCTTACGCCCAAACCAAGATAGCATAGGCGCTCTAGCCTGTAAGTCGTCTATGGCTTTAAAAAGAGAGTTTTTAAGGGGGATGTAGTTAAGGGCGAAGAGGTCTGATATTTGAGGGCTAATTTTAACTCCTAGATAGGTGATGGTTGGGGAAGACCTTTTAAAGGGGGAATTTTTCATCAGTAAAGATTTGGTATGGGTAGATATTCCCGAAGTAAGGACCAGCGATTTGTTAGTATTTATCTAGAAGTTTGAAATGAAGCTATACTGTTGCAGGTGCTTTTGTATGAAAGGTAGAGAAGTGGTGGGATTTGTCGTCATGATCATTACATCATCAGCGAACGCCGCTATTTTGTGGTCCCTTCCTCCCAAATTAATGCCTTTAATATTGTGATCTTTCCTAAATGTAGACAACAGAGGTTCCATAGCCAGCACGAATAGGAGGGGGGACAAAGGACAACCCTGACGGGTACCATTGTGTATGTGAAAAGGCAGTGATAAATTACCGTTAACCATTACCAGGGCAGTGGCCTGTGCATACATAGCAAAGATCGCTTGAACAAAGGGACCAGGCAGACCAAAGCCCAACAGAACTTGTCTCAGGTATGTCCAATTGATTCTATCGAACGGTTTTTCTGCGTCGGTGCTAAGTAAAAGTAGAGGAGATGAAGTGTGTTTGGCATAGCACAATGCATTGATAACTCTCGTCGTGTTATCTTTGCCTTCTCTATTGCGGATAAAACCTACCTGGTCCCCATGTATCAAAGAAGGGAGGAAGTTTGCCAAACGGTTGGCCAACATTTTAGCTAAAAGTTTGAGATCTATATTTAGGAGGGATATAGGTCTGTAGTTTGCACAGAGTTTGGGGTCCTTCCCGTCTTTGGGGATCAATGCTATGTGTGCAGTCGTCATATCCCTAGAAAGGATATTACCTTGAATTGCAGCATTGCATACTTCAAGAAGGTGTGGGAGTAGCTGAGTCTTAAAGGTTTTATAATATGATGAAGGGAGGCCATCAGGGCCGGGACTTTTTCCAAGGGGCAGTTGAGAGAGGGCTACAGATAGTTCTTCGTTTGAGAAGGGAGCTGCTAGCAGGTTTCTCTGAGTATCGGTGAGTGTAGGGAGTGAGTTTGCTTCTAAAAAGGAGGAGATTGAAGATAGATGGTTTTCAGAGGAAGGAGGTGGAGGGATGTTGTAGAGTTCCTCATAGAAAGCTCTAAATTGGTTAGCTATTTGGTTCGAGGAGAAAATGGTTTCCCCATTTGAGGAGCTTAACTGGTGTATATAATTGCTATCTCTTCTTGCCTTAATTCTATTCATCAGGAACTTGGTAGTCCTATCGCCATGAGCATACAATTTATGCTGCGAATTAAGATAATATTTAGCGGATTTAGCATCCAATAAGGCTTTCAGTTCAGCTCTAAGACTAGTGAGCTCCTGACGTTGAGAGTCTGCTAGGGAGCGCTTGTGTAGGGTCTCGAGTTTTCTAATTTTAATGAGGAGTGAAGCTATATTTTGTTCCCTTAGTTTCTTAATATATGAACCAATGCTAATAAAGTGTCCCCTTATGAAGGGTTTATGTGCATCCCAAATAGTTTGGTGGGATAAAGAGGGGTTAGTATTCAATTTGAAGTATTCCTCTAGTAGGGAAGATATTTTTGTAATGACTTTGGGGTCTCCTATAATGGATTCGTTTAGACGCCAATTGAAGCATGAGGTGTTACGTGTAGGGGACGAGACTGTAAGGAATACAGGTGCATGGTCGGATATGTGGAAAGAACCGATTTTTGCCGCTGAACAGTGCTGGAGGTGTTCCTTGGACACAAATAAGTAGTCGATTTGGTGGTATGTGTTATGTACATGTGAAAAAAAGGTGTAGTCTACATCACTGGGATGCAGAGTACGCCAAGAGTCGACTAGGTGTAGGTTCCAGAAAACATCTCTCACCCGTCTCAGTGAGTTCAGTGAGTGAGTTGATTTATGGGAGGATATGTCTAATAGAGGGTCAAGCGCAATGTTGAAATCACCTCCTAGCACTACAATACCATCTTTAAAGGACTCAATGATTTTATAGATGTTGGAAAACCAAGATGTTTGTTTGGTGTTGGGAGCATACAGATTAGCAAATGTGTAGATCTGAGGGCCAATACTCCCTTTCACTAAAAGGTATCTCCCATCAGGATCTTGAATGTGTTCTGAGTATTTGAATGGGATTTTTCTTTTAAAACCGATACTCACACCCCCGGATGCTGACGAACCACCACCACAATGGAACCACACAGGATAATGCGAAAATTCCAAATTGGGGTAATGGTCGAACCTGAAGTGTGTCTCCTGGAGAAGCAACACATCCGACCCCTCTTTGCGTAGCATTGCAAAAATCTGGCTTCTCTTAGAAGGAGAGTTAAATCCCCTCACATTATAAGTGGCAATTTGTAGATCAGCCATAGTTGTATAATGAGAGGGGGTCGAGGCATATAAATGTGTCAGTCCCCCAGGGGAGAGCACTTACCGGTAGGGTGCCAGTTAACAGGTCAGAAGAAAAGGTTCCTAAGTTGATGCGGAGTCCTCTACTGTGGTGTAACAATAGTATCATGTACCTTAGATCAAACAGGGGAAAAAAAGAAATAAAGGAAAACATTAAAACAGAAAAAGAACATTTCGAGCATAGGGTCACCCCTAAGCTACTCATCGTGGGGGGAGTGAGGTCTACAGACCAGGTTTTGTGCCGTCTAGCACATTAAGTGGCAGCCCACATGGAATAGACATTTTCTGCAAAAATAGAGAAGATGAGCAATTATGAAAAAGGCCAACTAAATAATGGCGGTGGTTTGGTAGGGCGAACTTTGTAAATTGGATAAAGTTGACAAATCCAATAGATATGATGAGTGGGGTCACAGGACAAATACTCAAATACTAATAAGTGACCAAGGTCACCAGTAAGGGAAGGGCAGGAAGCATTAGTGATACAGACAAACAATAGGAAATTTCAAATGGTTAAGACTTCTCTGGATTTCGTTGAGACAAGTCCACACTGTGAGATATCCGTTGTCGTCTATTCTGGAATATATTGGAAAGAATTCTGGGATAACATTCCGGTAGTAACAAACGAAAAAACAGAATGAACCTAGGTGAGTTCACCGGTCTTGGGTAAGTCTCTTTGGGGTTAGTTGTCTTCCTCTTTTCCCTGTTCTCTTGGCTTTAGGGGTATGCATCACGGTGAAAGGTGTGACAGTTGGAACTTCTGGAAGTGCAGCAATATCTTGAAATAGGTCCCAGTTTTCAATCTGGAAGGGAGGTATTTGTAGTGCCTCGTACATTGCATCTAAATCTGAGTGTGAGGAGATATTGAAGCGGTGTCCTTCCTGAGTAAAAGATAGCCCAAAAGGAAAGTTCCATTTATATTGGATCCTGTTAGTATGCAGCCATTCTGTCAAGGGCTTCATGATCCGGCGCTTTCTAAGCGTGGAGGGAGCTAAATCTTGATATATGGATATTTGTGCCCCTTCAAATATAATATCAGGGCGATTTCTAGCCGCTTCTTGCACCGCAGCCTTAACCTGGAAATTAAGAAATTTACAGATTATGTCCCTAGGGGGATCTTCTGTTTTAGGCTTGGGGCGTAGCGCCCTATGGGCTCTCTCCAATGTAATTTCTGGAGTGAAATTTGGGCCCAAGAGTGATATGCAAAGATGTTTGACCGCATTAGGGATATCTCCTGGGGCAACCGTTTCAGGGATCCCTCGTATCCGGAGGTTGTTGTGGCGCCCCCTGTTCTCCTGGTCCTCCAGGGCATTATGCAGATCGTTAAGGTAAGCGCTGCACTTCTGAAATGAAGTGGATGTGGCTTTCTGGTGGTCCAGGATCATAGCTTGGTGAGTCTCAAGGGCCTCAACTCTGTCCCCCACTTGCCTCATGTCCTGGCGCATGGCTGCTATCTCACTGAGGATCGGCTCCATGGCTTTACACAGGGTCTGCTTTAGATAGTGTCGGGTTATAGGGAGAGTCCCTTTACCTTGCGGTTCATCGGCTTCACTATCTTCATCGGATCTCTCCTGTGCGCTGGCTTTGTGAGGCTGTGCAGGCTGAGACGGCGCCATCTTAGGTTCCCGCGCCACGAACGAGGATGCCGCTTTCTTTATGAACTTGTCCATTTCACCGCTCGCTGGTAAGTTCTTCTGTTGGGCCTGGTGTTCGCTGAACTTAGGGTTCCCAATTTTTACCATGTTGAGGCTTATAGCTGCTAATAGCTAGTGATATAGACGGCAGTAGTGCAGGAGCTCAGTAACGTGCGGCCATCTCAGACCGGCGCAAGCTCCGCCCCGAGCTATATGTTTTTGACTCATTATAAAAGTATAAGTATATCACACCCCTCTGTGTATCACACATATCAATAGCACACCTATACTAGTGCTTAAAATGACTTTTGTGGCCCTGTTAGCTAGCGTTTGGTGTCCCTAACAGCCTCTCCCTGCCCCACACAGCAACCTCTCCCTACACTGGCAAAACACTGAATGTAAAATAGCGGCCAGATTAGGTTTATTTATATGTCCATGTGCTGAAATGTCTTAATTGGCTCTCCTGTACCACCTGATGGATGTGTCATGGGGCAAAGTTCTTCACAATGTAAAATAATATGGCGGGCGCAAATTTCTTCATATGTTCGGCGAATCGCAAACACGCAAAGTTCGCCGCGAAACGGCCGCCAGGCGAACCCCAAGGCCATCTCTAATAGTGATGACAGGGACACTATATTGCTTGGGGAATGGGGATGTGGGTTGGTTTCCACAAAGAGGAACAGGAGAAGGAGGACAGACTTGTTTGATTGGGAATGCTGGCCAGTTGTATTTCCCCAAAGGATCCGGTGATTCTGATTCTCATGTGCTGCAATAGACCTCTGGTACCTATGTTTGTGTTTGAACACTCACGTCTTATTTCAATCCTGCAGATTTTGCACACTGCTATGGTTTTGTGTGTCGGCCTTGTGGAGAAAAAACTCCATACGGAAGTTGCTCGCACAGAGCTAGAGGCATCCGAGCTTGGCTTAGCTCTGGCACATTTTGGATCTAACCCACCCACACTATCAGTGGCATCACCAGATCCCAAAGCAGACACGGTCCTGACTGTTCTTTGGGAATACATCACCTCTGCTCTTTATTGCTACTGCTGCCACCACCACCCTTCTCTAGTGATGTTAGCTCCTCCTCAGCACTCTGATCCAGATCCCTGCCACTTTTTTCACACTGTGAGATATCTAGCTGGGCTTCTTGGCTCCCCTCCCCTGCTCTGCATTTGTCCCGACTGCCATTGTTGCTGTCCCCACCGTTAATACTGTGCTTATGAGTGCTACTATGACCACCAACTATGCATGGGGTCCCCAGCCTCTTCCTGAATGTCCTCTACAGGGCAGCCCTACCGGTGACTGCTCTCACACAAGTCGTCAACAAGGAGACTCTCTTGACTATTTACCATTCGACATGGTGGGGTGTTATTGCCACTTCTTATGAAAAAAAAAAAAAGGAAGGGGCAGTGAAGACTGAGAGGAATCTACGGAAAGCCTTCTTTCGGGCAGCAAGATGGAGCAGGAGGAATGCTGTGACCCCTGGCTCCAAGACACGGTGTCAGACTTAGAAGTCACCTCCATGTCATCATGCTGCGACTGAGAGGAGGAATGAGCCATCCAATCCACAGTCCTATCCTCTCTATCCTCAATGATAATGTTGAGTATTTCCAAAGTTAGGGACAACTGCGGACTACTACTACTACTACTACTACTACTACTATTACTACTACAAATCTGTTTTCTGCAAGACAGGGAGGCACAATACAATGCTCTTCTCTTTCCACAAACACATTTAAGACACTGCTACTGACAACTGACTTTGGAAGTAATACAGTATTAGCGCCACTAACCGATTTGAACCTAATATATTTAGTGTATTAAAATGTACAGATTCAGAAAAAAGCTTTCTGTAGTGTGAAATACAAGTTGCCAACCTACAATGCAATTATTTCCTTCCCCCCACCACCACACCGACACTGTCCGGAGCACCAACACAGATTTTGGCCTAGGATATAATGTTATCACTCAGAAATTTAAACCGTCTTCTACCCTTTGTATTGTAAGACATAGGTTTCCCAACCCCCCCCCCCCCCCCAAAAAAAAAAAAATTAAGTTGAATGCCTGAAGAAGCACCAACACATATTTTGGCTTAGTTTTTCATGTTATTACTTAGAGATATAAACTGTCCACTACCTGTTGTATTGTGAGAAACCCCCCCAAAAAAAAATACATATTGATTGCCTGGAGAGGCACCAACACAGATTTCGGCCTAGTATTTCACATTATCACTCAGATTAGTATAAACCGCTTCCCCTTGTATTGTAAGACACACATATACTATATGCTATTCCCCCATCCCCCACAAACAAACAAAAAAAATTAACTGCCTGGAGATGCCCCGAAACAGATTTTGGACCAGTAGTTGACATTTTCACTGAGATTTTAAATGCTATCTATCCTCTGGATGGTAAAACACATGTTGAACAGTTTTGAGCTTATCCTCCACCCCCCCCCCCCCCCAAAAAAAAAAAAAAGGATTTCTATAAAAGAAATGTCCTTGTAGGTAGCTAGGTAGCTGCTTTTGATGTTCTGAAGCAGCCGCAGCTGTGTTTTAAGGCAATAACTGCAGCTAGAACATACTGCCAGGCACACCTATCCTCATCTCCTCATTTCTCACTCACTGGTTTTCCCTGCCTTTCTCTATTTTACACAATTTTTCTTTCTAGCCTTTCCCTTCAATGTCCCCAGCAGTAGAAAAGAAGCTTGATTGTGACTGTACACTGTCCCTAAGATTGTTTTCTGTCAGACACTGTAAGACCCAACTCACCCTTTTCTTCCTCACTACTTCTTTTCCCTGCTGACATGTGCAGTAATATGAAACTGCACCCTGTTTTACTGGGTTTGTCTAAAACAAACCTGTAAAGCTTTGGGTTCGGATGCCGGACAAAATTTTAGAAATTTGTTACAAACTGGTTTGCTTATCTCTACTCTAAATATGTTAATTGTCTACATATATAGATAGATAGATATTTTTTTTTATTATTATTTGTGGCGAAACCAACCTCGCCACTGGGTTTTGGAGAGGCCTGTTTATCAGCCTCTTGCCCTTGGACTATGGCCCTGGAAGATTGGGTCCCTTAAAAACCATATTCGGCCCTAACAGAGTGCATGTCACTCATTCTGGCCCTTTAAATACAGAGGGGTCATTCGGTACTTGCCCTGTGTGAGCGCTGATACCCCAGATAGCTATGCCATGGAGCCCATTCATATAATGAAAGACTATGGGAAAGACTTTAGCTCCATGACAATTGAACTGTATGTGTGTGGTCTGAGCGCCATTCAATAATATGGGCTCAGACCTAAGCTATCTGGGGATATGTTGCATGTCTTTATTTTATGTAGTAAATGTAACCTTGTGTATTTTATTGTATTTTATGTCTTTTTGCAACCATGTGCTCAATGGAATCTGCCTCTATCCCTGGATATAATTGGATTATTTTCCCATTGTCTCCAGGAAAGAGGGCTCGGTAAAACCGGTTTGAGCCAAATAGCCATGTGCCAGCCAGGGCCCAAAAGATATTTTACTAACTTTTGAACCCCTGGTCTGATTCATGCTATTTTTTAATATGTTGTTCCCCTGAATGGATTGATTGCGAATATGTAATTTTTATGTGAATGTGATGTATGGTTTTAGAGTTATGAAAGTTGGGTAGAAAGTATGTTTAACTGTATGTATAATTGAGTCTCCTCTCAGGATAAGGGGAGGGAATATGCTGGGTGTGTTTCTATTGTCCCATTGTGTGTTTAAAATGGTGATGTCTGTTCTGTTGTCCTCACATGTGTATTGGTGATCTCCTTTTGTCCTCAGAGATAATTGGATTGCTCTTCAGGTTGTCTGGACAGAGAGGAGGAAACCATGATGCATTGTGGGGATATGTTGTCCTATGTTACAGTCTTCATTCTGGTCCTCTGGGGGTGTGAACGATTGGTTGTCTGTAGTTACATTGTATGTCTTGTTAATTACTGATTGGTTGTATTTCAAACCCCTGTGGGCAGTACTATGTTTGTGGTTTAAGAATAAAAGAGGCTGTACGTGAAGTACAGTCAGACCACTGCTTGACCCTCAACACGGAGCCTTGTCTCGTTATTGGGGGGATTCACTGTATGCTGTTAGAGGACCGATTGCCAGAGGTGTAAGCTGATCCCTGTTCGCCTGCTAGCAGCTATTCGTGAGGTTCCAGTTTGGAGTGCTATTTTGTATCCAGTTCGGGACATTGGTGTTCTGCAGTAGCTGGGCCTGTCTCTCACAAAGGGGCTTATCGCCTAAACGGATTTTAACCCCTTGTCTGCTGAAACGGTCCGTTACATTGGTGGCAGCAGCGGGATCGTTCCTACAGCCAGAAGGACAGCTACAGGAGACACCATTTCTGTGGATTCTACAATTTAAGGACAACGCATGTCCCAGTACAGCGTCCCTGACAGCAGCAGGATGGAACCAGCAGTGTTATACGAGGAGGAGGACCTGGATGGCCGGGATGCATTAAGGAAAGGCATCTGGTACCAGGCCATAGATAATCTACAATACCAGCGGGGTGAGAGTCTCCCCAGTGAAGAGCAGCGGTTGCAGAAGCAAGTGGCCCTGCGGATGCCCTTCCTGGGAGAGCAGCCCCTGGAGGAATGGGTGAAGGAACTAGAGCACCGGGTATGGCAGGAGCTATGGCTGGAGGATGCCTACCAGGCGCTTTGGTGGTATATGGCACAGTATATACCCTGGACAGCCGAACATGACAAGCCAGAGGGAGATGAGTTTTATGGTCCTGGCTTGTTATGGGAGTCCTTTGCAGAGCCTGACTTCGGGAGCCCTGCACAGTCCAGACTTCAGGACATTTTTTATGAGAGGGAGGCTAGGCATGAGTGGGATGACCCCCATGAGGTAGAGCAAGACCTGGCTCACCTAGCAACCCTGGAGTGGGAACTGGAGCAGGACTACCGAGATCTCTTCCACTCCATTGAGAAGGCTCAGCAGGACGGTAAGGTGACAGACCCAGATCCAGACCCATTCAGCTGGGCAGATATTGTAGAGTGTTACTGGGAAGGACCCCAGGTGGCCGGTAGAGATGGGACCGAGGTCTCTCCACCGGTCCTGCAGGGAATTGGGAGCCCAGTCTCCATTCCCCAGCGGCAGTGTGAAGTGCAGGGAGAGGAGAGCAGCGTCCTCCCTCTCCAGCAGCAGGCTGAGTTACAGGGGGCAGAGGTAGTTGTTCCTGCCCCCCAGCAGCAGCATGATTTTTTGGGAATAGAGAGCCCAGTCTCCTTTCCCCAGCAGCAGGACACTGTATTGGGAGCAGAGACAGTCGGTCCTGTCCCCCAGCAGCAGCATGAATTTTTGGGAATAGAGAGCCCAGTCTCCTTTCCCCAGCAGCAGGACACTGTATTGGGAGCGGAGACGGTCGGTCGCCCTCCCCAGCGGCTGGAAGTATGTATGGGAGAGGAGCTTGTTACCCCCTCTCCCCAGCGGCAGCTTAACGCACCAGGGGGAGACAGTAAGCCCCACAACAGTGCAGATGGGACCGTGGTCTCTGCACTTACAGCACAGGGGGTAGAGACAGTCGGTCTCCCCCTCCAACAACCAGACTCCAACCAGGCTTCTTCTGTGGTAGCGCTGGCACCAGGGCAGAGTACCGCTGATACCTGCCCACAAAGCAACCTCCACTCTAAGCCAGGGAGCAACACAGAGACCAGGAGTACCAGCTTCCAACATAACCTTGGTGGACTCACTGGACAGAGACAGGCTACCAAATGCAACAGGTCCAGTATTGGGTTGTGGGTGGGCTGCCAGACTAACTCAGGTACCGACCGGCATGAGGTCAGGTATCTGGTTAGTCTTCCCTGGGGGGGGGAGATGTGTGGCGAAACCAACCTCGCCACTGGGTTTTGGAGAGGCCTGTTTATCAGCCTCTTGCCCTTGGACTATGGCCCTGGAAGATTGGGTCCCTTAAAAACCATATTCGGCCCTAACAGAGTGCATGTCACTCATTCTGGCCCTTTAAATACAGAGGGGTCATTCGGTACTTGCCCTGTGTGAGCGCTGATACCCCAGATAGCTATGCCATGGAGCCCATTCATATAATGAAAGACTATGGGAAAGACATTAGCTCCATGACAATTGAACTGTATGTGTGTGGTCTGAGCGCCATTCAATAATATGGGCTCAGACCTAAGCTATCTGGGGATATGTTGCATGTCTTTATTTTATGTAGTAAATGTAACCTTGTGTATTTTATTGTATTTTATGTCTTTTTGCAACCATGTGATCAATGGAATCTGCCTCTATCCCTGGATATAATTGGATTATTTTCCCATTGTCTCCAGGAAAGAGGGCTCGGTAAAACCGGTTTGAGCCAAATAGCCATGTGCCAGCCAGGGCCCAAAAGATATTTTACTAACTTTTGAACCCCTGGTCTGATTCATGCTATTTTTTAATATGTTGTTCCCCTGAATGGATTGATTGCGAATATGTAATTTTTATGTGAATGTGATGTATGGTTTTAGAGTTATGAAAGTTGGGTAGAAAGTATGTTTAACTGTATGTATAATTGAGTCTCCTCTCAGGATAAGGGGAGGGAATATGCTGGGTGTGTTTCTATTGTCCCATTGTGTGTTTAAAATGGTGATGTCTGTTCTGTTGTCCTCACATGTGTATTGGTGATCTCCTTTTGTCCTCAGAGATAATTGGATTGCTCTTCAGGTTGTCTGGACAGAGAGGAGGAAACCATGATGCATTGTGGGGATATGTTGTCCTATGTTACAGTCTTCATTCTGGTCCTCTGGGGGTGTGAACGATTGGTTGTCTGTAGTTACATTGTATGTCTTGTTAATTACTGATTGGTTGTATTTCAAACCCCTGTGGGCAGTACTATGTTTGTGGTTTAAGAATAAAAGAGGCTGTACGTGAAGTACAGTCAGACCACTGCTTGACCCTCAACACGGAGCCTTGTCTCGTTATTGGGGGGATTCACTGTATGCTGTTAGAGGACCGATTGCCAGAGGTGTAAGCTGATCCCTGTTCGCCTGCTAGCAGCTATTCGTGAGGTTCCAGTTTGGAGTGCTATTTTGTATCCAGTTCGGGACATTGGTGTTCTGCAGTAGCTGGGCCTGTCTCTCACAAAGGGGCTTATCGCCTAAACGGATTTTAACCCCTTGTCTGCTGAAACGGTCCGTTACATTATTTTTTAAATCTGCAGTTTTAAACTTCTTAACAACTTTTTTCTTCCACTGTGAACAAATGCTATTCTGTGGACAGCGGTGCAGAATTTACTGACAGTATCTTAGCTATGATGTTGTTCTTATTATTTTGTCTTTGCCCCTTAGTGCACAGTGTTCCATGAATAAATGATGATGATAGCCACCTGTTCTCCCAAACCTCAGCGCCTGCATCTCTGAGAGTGTCTGCTTTGTGTCATATCGCCTTATAAATCATGCACTTTGCAAACACACATAACAGTCAGCTCATTGAATTACTCCGGCCTTCTACTTGTGATTCCATCTGTTCTTATTACTGATTGATTAAATTATTAATTGTCATATTTATGATTTTGAAAATTAGCTGCCAATTGAGCTAAATATATGGAGTGTATTTCCACATATGTATACAACTATTTCTTAGAAAGATTTGCCAAAATTGTCCTCCTTAAGTGTAAAAAACATCACATTTGTTAGAATTAATGAACCATAAAATAAATGAGCCATGGTGAATTTCACAAACCTCCGGTTATTGGCAGCCCAATTGTGCCACTGCCGGTGTCTGCCTGTCCATTATGTTTTATAGGGTATTGCTGCTGCCGCCACTGCAGCTACTACTCCTACTACTCCCCCTACTGCCAGTACTAATAATCATACACAGCTGCACCTACTGCTTTGTCAGTTTCCATACTGTTCTGCTACTGCTTAGACTACTATTACGCCTGCACAGCTGCACATCTCCTGCCTTGTCTGTGAGGTTCCACCCTGTACTTCTGCTGCTCCCAAAAATAGAGAATTTTAGGACACTTGTCCAGAACAAGCCTCTGTTCTTTCCTACACTACTGTGTGTCTGTAAACATAGGCAGACATCTACCTCCATTAAGGCATAATTTTTGGACCATTGGAAAAGAACAAGCCACTGTTTCTTTTGATGCTATAGTGCATGAATTAAATAGGCGGCCATCTGCCCCGTAAAGGCATAATGTTTTGACTGCTTGTTCAGAACAAGACACTGCTTTTTCCGATACTAACATGTGTGTTTAAAGACTAGCAGACATCTTCCCCCAATAAGGGACATTTTTTAGGAAATTTTTTTATTTAAAAAAATATAACTGTGACGGTGCAGTGTGGTTTAAAACAGTCTATTTGTTAACACCGTCAACCATTTGTTTATCCATAGCTATGTTTGTCAATGTCACTCTGACATAGTTTACTATTTCTGTCTATCTATCTTCTATCTATCTATCTTTATACAAGAAGGCAAAGGACTGCTGTCATTGTGTTGATCTATCTATCTATCTATCTATCTATCTATCTATCTATCTATCTCCTATCTATCTAATTATCTATCTATCTCCTATCTATCTATCTATCTATCTATCTATCTATCTATCTATCTATCTTTATACTAGGAGACAAAGGACCCACATTCTCATGACTGGTGACGGCCCCATCGATAGACCTCCACAGATTAATCACATCCACTATCTGGTGGATAAGGGATAAGTTTAAAATTTGGCACAACCTCTTTAAGTTTTGTATCATATCTCAGAATATTGTAGGCCAGATTATGAGGTTTTTAGGGTTGTCAAATGGCGGATTAAAGGAATTTCACAGAATTCTGTTCAATTGACAAGTTGACACTGACCTCTGGGACTTGTAGTTCTACACATCATCTGCAAACTGTATTGCCTCAGTCTGTAATAGATATATAGAATTTTTATAGACAAACACAGAGAACCTTTTGTCTATGATATCAACATTGCCGGCAGGCATATAATCTCCTGGTAATCCAACATCTTTACAGAAAGAAAAGGGATCGGGATTTGTGAATGTGCGCTAAGGAGATAGAATCTCTCATAAGACATTTTCCATCTGCTTATCTGTATGATAGAATATTCCTCTGTTTACAGCTCAGTATCAATGGAGATAAGGCGGCAACACATGGAATATGCCGTAAATTATTAATAGTACATATTAAAACAATCTCTAGGCCGAATATCAGGGCACAAAAATGCTATGAATTCAGAGGCTGCCATTATAGGGGTTAGGGTGAAAACTTATTCTGAATTGTTAAATTCACCCGACACCTTGCTTTACTAGTGGGTTATGAAAATACTGAGCAGAACAGGACCCAATCCTTAAAGGGGTTCAACCCCTTTAAAATCATCATTTATAAAGGTCACTGTAATTTTACTATATATTTATTTTACCTTTATTGCTCCTCCCATTCTGGGCTGTGGTCACATGACCATGTCCATGCAGCTCTTTCTTATTTCCTGTGATGTTATGTCCATGGGTGTGTCTATGTAACTAGCTGGGTGGAAGGAGCCATAAACTAGATGGACCTTGTTAGGGGCTGGGCTGGAGCTCTGACAGAGAAAGGAGAAGTGCATCATGGGTTTGGTTGGATACAGCAACAGGAAGTACTACCTACAGGATAGAAACCAACCAGAGTGATTTATATACATGGTGAAAAGGGGTCAGGAGAGTCCAAACTGATAAAAAAAAAAAAAGTGTAGACGGACATGTTAAAAACCATCATAATCCCGGAAAACCTCTTAAAATTTTCTTGAATTCTGAATTCCCATTTCAATACAGTCCCATACAGTATAGCAAAGTGCTAGCAACTCTCTTGACAAGCTGCAATACACATCACATCTACTGGGTGGCCCACATATAGCATAGACATCTCCTACCAGAGTATCATGGAATCATGTTTTTTTAAGGGATTTTGTCACCGGGAAATTCACTGATAAACCAGGCGCAATGCCTCATAGACAGTGTCAGTGTAAGACTACATAAGATACATTAAATATATACTATTTGTAAGACACCCTCTTACTGGGTCTGATTAGTAAATTGGGTGTAATAAATGAGACACAAGAGTGAGCATATTAAAAAGGTATATAGTACATTGTGGAGAAGTGATATTACAATTATTATTATTATTGATAAGTATGTACTGTATATGGAGAGGTAATCGAATAATAATAATTAATATTACATACTTATCTTTTTAGGTCTCTCCAGTCCCCGTCTTTATTCTCACTGTATCTTCCTTCTCTGTCTCTTCTCTCTTGACTTCTCTTTTTCCTCCGTCCTCCTGGGGTCCCAAATCCTGACTTTTTATATGTTTAAACGCCAGTTCAGCCCTACTGTTAAAGACATACTTGGAAAACATTACATACAGCGCCACATACCTCTTACATCCAGTGATGTCTCCTCTGATGTAAATGTTCTCTTTCTTTATTGTCTTCATTCAGACCAGACCGCAATGATGATTTCTTTCAGCCTTCTCTTTTCTCTGCAGAGTTTGACAACTACTTTTCCATCCTCCTCTCCGCCTTCTGAACACCCCATCCTCCCACCTCTAATACTGTGCCCACTGTGATTCCCAATACTATACTACAGAAACAGATAATCCCCCTGAAAATACTAGTATCACACAGATAGTTCCCCTTCGATAATACCCCCTATAATGTGTGCCAGTACAAAAAATGAACCCTTATAATGTTTGCCAGTAAAATAATTCCCCCTTGCAATGTGTGCCCCCCTTATGTGCCAGTAAAAAAATGCTCCCTTATAACATGAGTCAGTACAAAAAAACGACCCACTTTTAGTGCCCCCATTGCAACGAATGTCTCCATAGTGGCCCCGTTATAATGTGTGCCAGTACAAAAATGCTCCTTTTTACAGCTGCAATGTCCCCATAGTGCTTTCTCCAGTTACAAAATAATGACCTCCACCCCATTGCGGCTAAACACCATGCTGCCAAATAAAAATTATAAACTTAAATACTTACCTCTATTCTGCTGTCAGCGATGCAGTGCAAGACACGGACTTCGTCTGTGCCCTTAGCTCTATGCAGCCCGGCTCAGGCCGCCCGATAATGATGACATCGGCCTCTAATAGACTACAGGAACTAGGACTAATGCCTATGAGAGAAAATGGTGGGCCAGGGAGACGTCACTCCCATGCCCAGTTGCAGCATTCAGCTATATTGCTGTCCTGAGTACAGCGATGCAGTTGAATATGTAGAGATCAGCATTTCCACAATGAAAGCCCTCATTGCCCATGGCCCTTCTGCTGCATCGCTCTTGCCCCTACCTGGTGCTGCCTGAGGCAATCGCCTCACCTGGCCTCAGGGGGGGGTTGCAGGCGGTGCGGGAGGCGGGTGCTGTGGCAGGCTGGATTGCGATCCCCCGCCCGCCTCCTCTTGAATATTCATTGGCGTCCAGTGGGTATACCAGAGTGTCAGCACATTGCTGAGACTCTGGCATAAACAGCTGACATCTGTGCTGTGATGTCAGCTGTTTAATCCTTTCGATACTGCGGTCCGTACAGACCGCTATATTTAAAGGGTTAACAGTCAGGGAGCTCCCTCCCTCTCCCATCGGGGGGCTGCTGTGCCTTTGCAGCCCCCAGACAGGATGAGGTCACAGAGGGAGGGAGCCCCCCTCCTTACCCTTCCCCGTCTGCTCAGTTGTGGCAGACGGGGAAGGTTCCCATGGCAACAGGACGCCTTCTCAGGCATCCTACTGTCCATGGTGCTGAACAGATCTGTGCTAAAGGCATAGATCTGTTTAGACAAAGTGTAAGTAAAATACAGTACAGTACACTATATAGTGTACTGTATTATACAGACATCAGACCCACTGGATCTTCAAGAACCAAGTGGGTCTGGGTCAAACATTTTTTTTAAAAAGTGAAAAAAGTAAAGATAAAAAAAACACATTTATCACTGAATAAAAATTTAAAAAATAAAATACACTACACATATTAGGTATCACCACGTCCGTAACGACCTGATCTATAAAACGGTCATGTTATTTTCCCCGCACGGTGAACGCCATAAAAATAAAAAAATAAAAACTATGTACGCATGTACGCCAAAATAGTATCAATCAAACCGTCACCTCATCCCGCAAAAAATGAGCCCCTACATGAAACAATAGCCCAAAAAAAAAAAAAAAAACTATGGGTATCAGACTATGGAGACACTATAACATGATTTTTTTGTTGTTTCAAAAATGATATCATTGTGTAAAACTTACATAAATAAAAAAAAATTATACATATTAGGTATCCCCGCGTCCGTATCGACCAGCTCTATAATAATATCACATGACCTAACCCCTCAGATGAACACCGTAAAAAAAAAAAACTGTACTAAATAAACCATTTTTTGTCACCTTACATCACAAAAAGTGTAATAGCAAGCGATCAAAAAGTCATATGCACCCCAAAATAGCGCCAAACCGTCATCTCATCCCGCAAAAATCATACCCTACCCAAGATAATCGCCCAAAAACTGAAAAAACTATGGCTCTCAGACTATGGAGACACTAAAACATGATTTCTTTTGTTTCAAAAATGAAATCATTGTGTAAAACTTACATAAATAAAAATATTGTATACATATTAGGTATCGCTGCATCCGTGACAACCTGCTCTATAAAAATACCACATGATTTAACCTGTCAGATGAATGTTGTAAATAACAAAAAAAAAATGGTGCCAAAAAAGCTATTTCTTGTTACTTTGCCTCACAAAAAGTGTAATATAGAGCAACCAAAAATCATATGTACCCTAAACTAGTACCAACAAAACTTCCACCCTATCCCGTAGTTTCTAAAATGGGGTCACTTTTTTGGAGTTTCTACTCTAGGGGTGCATCAGGGGGGCTTCAAATGGGACATGGTGTAAAAAAAAACAGTCTACAAAATCTGCCTTCCAAAAACTGTATGGCATTCCTTTCCTTCAGCTCCCTGCCGTGTGCCCGTACAGCAGTTTACGACCACACATGGGGTGTTTCTGTAAACTACAGAATCAGAGCCATAAATAATGAGTTTTGTTTGGCTGTTAACCCTTGCTTTGTAACTGGAAAAAAAAAATTAAAATGGAAAATCTGCCAAAAAAGTGACATTTTTAAATTGTATCTATTTTCCATTAATTCTAGTGGAACACCTAAAGGATTAACAACGTTTGTAAAATCTGTTTTGAATACCTTTAGGGGTGTAGTTTCTAGAATGGGATCATTTTTGGGTGGTTTCTATCATGTAAGCTTTACAAAGTGACTTCAGACCTGAACTGGTCCTTAAAAAGTTGGTTTTTGAATATTTCTGAGAAATTTCAAGATTTACTTCTAAACTTCTAAGCCTTGTAACGTCCCCCAAAAATAAAAGGTCATTCACAAAATGATCCTAACATGAAGAAGACATATGGGAAATGTAAAGTAATAACTATTTTTGTAGGTATTAATATGTATTATAGAAGTAGAGAAATTGAAACTTGGAAATTTGAAAAAAAAAATTACTCCATTTTACCAGTGTCATGAAGTACAATATGTGACGAAAAAACAATCTCAGAATGGCCTGGATAAGTCCAAGCGTTTTAAAGTTATCACCACATAAAGTGACACTGGTCAGATTTGCAAAAAATGGCTTGGTCCTGAAGGTGAAAATGAGCCCGGTCCTTAAGGGTTTAAAAGATTGATAGAAACAGCTGGAATGTTCTATCTCCAGGATATTCCAGCATCTTCTTGCCAACTGGCCCCTGTACTGCCTACTGGACAACTCCCTACACCTTTCTTTTTTCAGTAAATAGCTGACAACCAGAGTTGAGCGAACAGTGTGAAGTTCGGGTTTGCCGGGTTCGGCCGAACTTCAGGTCAAAGCTCGGGTTCGGGACCCGAACTTGACCTGAACTTCACCCCGTGAAAGTGAATGGGGACCAAACTTCACATTATTATTTTCCGTTATAACATGGTTATAACGGAAAATAATAGCATTCTTAAGTCAGAATGCTAAATAAAATGTGGCTTGAGGGGTTAAAAAAAAACAAAAAAAACCTCACCTGATCCATTTGAGCGTGCAGCCGCTCTCCTTTCTGTTCTTTCTTCTTAAGGACATGCAAACTGACCTTCCGTGACGTCATCGCGGTCATCACGTGATGACCGCGATGACGTCGCGGAAGGTCATTTTGCAGGTCCTTAAGAAGAAAGAACAGAAAGGAGAGCGGCTGCACGCTCAAATGGATCAGGTGAGTTATTTATTTATTTTTTAACCCCTCAAGCCACATTTTATTTCTATTATTTTCCGTTATAACCATGTTATAACGGAAAATAATAAAATCACCCGAACACCGAACCCGAACCCAGACTTCAGTGAAAAAGGGTACAAAAACCCGCAAAGTTTGGTACGAACCCGAACTATTTGTTGCCCTTGATATGCTAATGGAACTTGTCCAGAGAGACAGTACACTGCTCACACAAATATAGACACAAATTGTCGGAAACCTTACATACATTCAGGATACTAATGCAATAATTGACTTACATTATGTTTAAAAAAAAAATCTGTATTTCTTACATCAGTTTCGGGTTCCTTGGGCCCACCACAGAAATTATTCTCGGGGCCAAACTCATGTATCTTAAATAATGTTCAATAGGTTTTGAACCAAAGCAATAGACTCTAGTGGCAAGTGATTATCTTCAAATGGGTCTTTTGTTCTGGACCTTTAGGGCCCACTATTATATCAGAGTTTGGGCCCAGGACCCTCTCTGGTGGGCCAGTCTGATGCTGTTTAGTTCCGCTGAATGTAATGATACTTTTTACTTAGCTATCTGTTCATTTTGGAGAAAAAGTGAGTTTGAGCAATTATGTGCACTGAGGATGGGCCCAAGCCACTCTGTGCACCCTTGCTCCTCCTACCGCCTCTGCCAGTCCCTGCCTTTTCTTTTTTGATTGACAGGGCCCTGTTTCTGCATAGTTGTCTTGCCTGGGCTTGTCAATCAAGAAGGGGGAATGGGGGTGTCAGAGGAAGCAGGAGGAGCAGGGGTGCACGGTGGCTTTGACCTGCCCTTGGGGAACTTGGCTGGTTATCACATACATACAATATGAACTGTGCTATATGATCCTAGGATGACAACAACTGATGGATGGGCAGTTGATATGTCCTGCCAATTCTCAACAATCATTCTATGCAAGTAGTAAAAGCCATTGGACTATAATAAATGGTGTTGTTGCAGTCAGGAGCAGAAGCCCAGCAGATAACATGGATAAATACCAGAAGGATGAAACAGTTGTCTGCGAGGGATGGAGAAGTTCTAACTTGGCATTTGTAACTGTACTGTGAATCCATCTCAGCATGAAAACAGCGGTTGCCTGCTTAAAAAGTTTATTGTAAATGGAAAGAGACAAAAATGGAGTCACAATAGGAAGTGCATTGAAGTGCAGTATTCCAAGGGGCCAATATCTGCACCTTCGACAAAATTACTCATACCTGAGCGATTTCAAGATAGCAGCTCATGATCTTAGATGATCTTAGATTTGAGAGACGTACATACTCTGCCACGGTTTTAAAACAAGCATACCAACATGCTTTGAGCAATGATAGGAATGAGCTATTACATCCACGGGTGCGTCAGGGAGGAGGGCACCAGATGCACATCATAGCGAACTATGATGATGCACATGGCCCGGTCAGGCAAATTCTGTTATACAGTAGTACTGGAGAATTCTTCAGTCCGACCCTGATGTAGGACACTTGGTGGGGAATGCTCCCACAATTACCTATAGGAGAGGGAGGAACATCAGGGATCGACTGGTACACAGTCTTTTTTCTCCCTCAGTTCAGTCCGCTTTTTCTTTTAGGAGCCAGCTGCGAGGCACATTCAAATGTGAGGGATGTGTAGCATGTGGGTCTATTAAGAGAGGCAGCTCCTTTTCCAGCACAACCACCGGTCGTATCTACCAGATCCGATCATTTATTAATTGTAGATCCACGGGTCTGGTTTATTTGATTATGTGTTTCTGTGGCCTCCAATACGTCGGTAAAACAGTGAGGGAGTTTAGGCAAAGTAATTGGGGAGCACTTAAATGATGTCAAGAACGAGGTAGACACGTGACGGAAAATCATGATTGTGACCCTGCAGTCATATGTTTTTAGGGCATTAAAGTCATTCGGCTATCCCCGAGGGGTGGGGATTTTGAAAATCGGGTTCTCCAGAAGGAGGCTCAATGGATTTTTAGGTTGGAGACTGTAAGACCACATGGCCTGAATGATCATATATCCTTCACGTGCTTTTTGTGAATTTATGGAACATTGCTCACAGGTGACCTAACATCGGTATGTCAGCACACTTTATTTATTTACATCCAATTGGGTGACAGGACCTCGGTGAGAGCACTCGCCCCACCTATGTATTGGGTTGGCGCGGCCTCTCTAAGGAGGTCCTCTGTCTGTCCCATAATTGTTGTTTTTTCCCCCAACTTTGTTTATTGCAGAGGCTTTTGTGCATTCCTCATTTTGGTTATGCAGAAATGAGGAGAAGGGTGCATTTGTTATGCACCTTATTCCCAGGTCATGTTATATGCCAATTTAAACAGATGTCCATCAATTGGTATGGATGTTATGGCTGGTTGATGTCACATGGGATCATTTATAGTCACAGTCCCGCATTGTGCTGAGTTTGTCAGTTTGGTATTTGCCCTGAGGATATGCTGTAGACTGCTGTCATATACAGTGCCTTGCAAAAGTATTCATCCCCTTGACTTTTTTTGTATTTTGGTTCCTCACAACCTGGAATTAACATGGATTGTTTGAGGATTTGCATCATTTAATTTACGGAACCTGACCACAACTTTGAAGAGAGGAGGGGGGCCTTGGTGCTTCCCCCTGCTCCTCACTCCAGCTACCCCATGTCTCCTCTCCTCTCTACTAACTTCTTCTCTCTCAACACTAGGCCTGAACTTCCTTATATAACCTAATACTATACCGATCTAGTGGTGGATGTGATGTAGTGCACCCTATCAGCCTGTTAACAGGGATTAAGAAGCAAATATATGCAGTATACAATACAACTTGGCAATGCCAACGTTCACTAGTGGGACACTGCAGATTGAGATCTGGGCTGTGACTCGGCCATTCCCACACAATTACATGTTTCCCCTTAAACCACTCAAGTGTTGCTTTAGCAGTGTGTTTGGGGTCATTGTCCTGCTGGAAAGTGAACCTCCGTCCTAGCCTCAAATCATGCACAGAGTGGTACAGGTTTTGCTGAAGAATAGCCCTGTAATTAGCAGCATCCATCTTTCCCTCAACTCTGACCAGTTTCCCAGTCCTGGCTGCTGAAAAACATCCCCACAGCATGATGCTGCCACCACCACGTGGGGATGGTGTTCTTTGGGTGATGTGATGTGTTGGGTTTGCGCCAGACATAGCGTTTTCTTTGATGGTCTCATCAGACCAGAGCACCTTCCTCCATACATTTTGGGAGACTCCCACATGCCTTTTCGCAAACTACCAACGTGCCTTTTTGTTTTTGGCTGAAAGTAATGGCTTTCTTCTGTCCACTCAGCCATAAAGCCCAACTCTATGGAGCGTACGGCTTATTGTCGTCCTATGTACAGATACTCCAGTCTCTGCTGTGGAACTCTGCAGCTCCTCCAGGGTTACATTAGGTCTCTGTGCTGCCTCTCTGATTAATGCCCTCCTTTCCCGGTCCGTGAGTTTTGGTGGGTGGCCGTCTCTTGGCAGGTTTGCTGTTGTGCCATGTTCTTTCCATTTGGTTATGATAGATCTGGTGGTGCTCCTGGGAAACATCAAAGATTTGGATATTTTTTTATAACCTAACCTTGACTTGTACTTCTCAACAACATTGTACCTTACTTGTTTGAAGAGTTCCTTGGTCTTTATGGCAGTGTTTGGTTAGTGATGCCTCATGCTTAGGTGTTGCAGCCTTTGGGGCCTTTCAAAAAAGGTGTGTATATGTAATGACAGATCATGTGACACTTAGATTGCACACAGGTGAACATCATGTCACTAATTATGTGACTTCTGAAGGTAATTGGTTGCACCAGAGCTTTTTATGGGCTTCCTAACAAAGGGGGTGAATACATACGCACATGGCAATTTTCTGTTTTCTATTTCTATTATGCCATTTTTCTCATTTCACTTCACCGACTTAGACTATTGTGTTCTGATCCATCACATGAAATTCAGATCAAGTCAAGGGGGGGTGAATACTTTTGCGATCTATCCCTTTGCGCTGTTAATTTACCGTTCTGCCTTTTGTCCCTGTTAATTCTAGTGAGCGGTGTCTCAGAGGGTCCGCCGCCTATACTGAGACAACCCAGGTCTGGCGTGACGCACTGCTGTTTGCAGCGCTAGTTAACATGCCGGCTCCTTCGTTGTTTGGTGGCCATTCCCTAGCCTCCTGTAGGTAGGCGGGGCTTAGACTTTAAATAGAGTGAGCATCGGCGGGCGCTTCACGGCCGTCCCAGTGCCAGAACTCTTTAGGGTAGCTCTGGAAAAGATCAAACATTACAGGTTGGGCCCCAGATGATACTTGTAATGTGGAAATGCGTAAAGCCAGGCACCATGTTTCTGTAACTACAACTAGAGCAAGGCTTGTTTTTATTTTGCTTTCTTTGAGCCAGCAGAATCTTTTTTTATTTATATGTGATCTGCAACAAGCGAGTCCATGCTGTGATTTTATATTGGATATTAATTCATACATTGTTGCAGACCACATCTGTTAGTGATTGTAGGTGGCTTGATCAAATGCCATGGTGGTGTACATGATCATAGCCGCCCTTTTGGTACAGTGAGGGCTAGTGGTGGAGTTCAGTGGCTATTTTCCACCACTGTGATACTTGCATGGTGGGTATCTGATAGATTTTTCATCCCCAGCCCTGTGTATTTCACCAAATTCTCTCCCCCGCCTCCTTTTTATGATGTATATTCAATAAAACTTTTTTGTTTTGTTTTTAAGCATCCCATATCACTGGACTATTTTCTCCATTCAGTGATCACTCAAACCACTGCTGTGATGTGCATTCGCCGCTGCACAAAGATGAGGAATTTACAAGCTAAGTTTCTAAGTCAGGATTAATGAGGCCAAATTATTATAAAAGGCTTACAAGCAGTTGATCCCCATGGGCTTGGCTTCTGCCACCCCTGGTGACCAGCCAGTTTTGCACAGAGATGTTGCAATTGGCCATGTATCTTCACTACAGCAGCCGATACAGGAGAAATGTAGTATTACATGATGTCCTTCAGATGAAGGAACAGATTATTACATTATAAAAATATGCCCAACTGTCTACCAGAAGTAAAAAGTCAAAGAGGAATGATGGGAAGAAGGGGGCCTTAAAGACCATTACCATTTTCTGTATGGGGCCCAGATACTACTGATGACAATCCTAACATTATGCAATACATGGTCAGGCTGAAGGTGTGAGATGCCTCTTCTTATTTTCCAAATGGTAGACCCCACTTTTTGACATGAATAAGACCTGGGCATTTGGACATGGGTAGCCGACCAATAGGTTTTAAGTGATAACCAACCAGACAGCTTAGCTAAATTATCACAGCCAGGTGAGCTATAGTAGATACAATGATGTTCCTCACATTGCCCAGTTTTAGGCAGCAGGAAGAAGGGCAATTGAATGTTTGCTGCTCTATACAGCAAATGTGCACCAAGATCTTCACCAAAGTAACAGCAGCCAAAGCACAACTGGAACCAGTGAAATGGAAAATCAGATGAAGAATAAAACACTGACTGAGAATCAATGTGACCTGCAGTCTTGTTACAGTGTGACATCATTGCATGTGATGATTGGAGGGGATCACATCTTGCTACAATTATCCAATTCTATACAGATCTACTGTAAATGGGACATAGTGTGGTGGCCCATAGTAACTGATCAGATTGTTTCTTTCATTTTTAAAAGGGTTTCTGACAAATAAAAGGTGGAATCAAGATGGACAACTGTACTAGTTTGGATAAATCTCCACAATTGTGCTTTGAGGTCACTTTCGAGTCTAGTACAGAGGTTGGCAACCGCCAGCATCCACACTGTTGAAAAAGTAGAGTTTCCAGCATGCTTTATTCACCTGTATAGGAGTTCTGAGCTCAGTTGAGCAATTGTGGATGCTGGAGGTTGTAGTTTCACAACAGCTGGAGTGCTGGAGGTTGGTAACTCTTGACTAAAATGTCAAACCTTGACTCATGGGCAGGACAAGCTCTGTTGTTGCCTTTATCAGAATTTCCCCACCACCCTCAGTCCCTGAAGTTCTTCCTAATAGTTGTCATATGAACAGTAATTTAATTGTCCAATGTGGTTCGTTCTTTTCCACTGATCCCTGATGCTTCCATCCAGTCCACACACCTGAAAGTTTCAGATTACTGCTTGGTGGCCACTAGACATGAGCGAATCGAAGTAGATGAAGTGGAATTCGATCCGAATTTCAGGAAAAATTTCCTCACGCTTCGTGGTAACGATTCGCATTTTTTCCTAAAATGGTTGCTGCACGTGTTAGGACATGGAGCAAGGAACTCTGGGATCACCCATAATGCCATGCATGCAGCCCTGTGATGTTGCAGCCCTATAAATAGCCTCAGCCATCTTGGATTCAGCCATTTTCCAGTGTGCTTAGTGCAGGGAGAGACGTCAGCAGGCGCTAGGGACAGTGCTAGGAAAGACTTGAAAACTTTTAATTTGCTGTATAGAAGTTCAGGGAAAGGATAGGGAGGAATCATTCCACAGTATTAAAGCAGAACAGGGTTCAGTAGGGGAGGTTACAGCCGGAGTAAACATCCTATTACACCTTGCTGCACTGACTACGGATCCAAATTGCCATTATACAGCTCTGTAATTCCAGCAACGCGTTCTTGTTATTGGGGTGCAAGTGCTGTTTGATGCAGCAACTTTGTAACATCGTGCGTTGTATACTATATGCACTTTCTCTCCACAGGTACCTATACGGGAATCCAGCAAAACTGACCTCGGGCCCTAATATACGTCCATTTATGCATCTTTGTCTGTGATTATATGTGACATCATGCCGTAGCCCCCTCCTTAATATCTTCTATTTATCTGATTTATCTGAAGAGGATCATGCAAGAGTGGTTGCTAAGAACTATTGCATTCACTAGCAGTGCACTATGTATCTTTAGGTGGACATATCTGTTATAATCAGGAATCATTGTATTCAAGGACATCCACCAATGGTGTACTGTATACGTCACTAGGACATTATCAGATGGATTCTAGATACGTTTTTTGTTATACCTACCCCCTGATGATCCCACAACGTGGGGGAAACGCGTCGGGGTATTATTTATAGTCGAATTGTAGACCCTTTTCCATCAACAGGGTAACTTTGTGTGTCTTGGAGTGTTATCTGTTAGTATAAGTATAATGTACAGTGTACCTAACTGACTATAATTAGCAGTCCAAGGGTTGTATACACAGTCCAATAATAGACCCCTTTATTAATAGGGTCTTTTTTATGTGTCCTTGTCGTCAACTTTGTATGTACCTTTTTGTTCAACTGTCTACCATACAGCACCTATAGAGTATATCATTAACCCTTTAATCTTTTATCAGTTGATGAGGGTCAGGCCAGGGACAGTCCAGCCTAGGTTCGAGGACAGGGAGTCCCCACCTTCAGGGGTCGTCCCTGGGCTGAGTAAGACCAGGGTGAGATAATAGGGATATCATTCCCCCATCCCCTAGTCTCTTTTTTCCTATCTCAGTGCGGTTGGTGACAGATTATCTGACTTTACTCTCAGTAAGTGTTGTCCGTAATGATTAAATTTTTTGTATTATTAAAATTAATGAGTGTTAATGGGTTAAATATTACTGGAAGCTGTTTGATGCAGCCATTAAAATGGGTTGTCCAAGTTATAAAAAATATATATATAGCACTGAAAATCTGATGGGCAGCAATATACAGTATAACTAAGCTAAGCAAGTTTCAGGCAAAAAAATATATATATATTTCCTCATTTCCCTGATTCTTTTCTGGCCCTTTGTTTACATGCAATAAAAACAATCTCTGCCCCTCCCCCTGCTCTGCTAAGGGAGTGAATACAAGAGCTGCCCTGAGTGACATGTCTGCCTGCTGGGAGACTCTGCAGCATGTTGTGTGTGTAGGACTACAAGTCCCAGCTGTATAATGACACTGCTAAGGGAGTGGATACAAGAGCTGCCCTGAGTGACATGTCTGTCTGCTGGGAGAATCAGCAGCATCTTGTATAATGACACTGCTAAGGGAGCGGATACAAGAGCTTCCCTGAGTGCTGGGAGAATCAATAGCAACTTGTATGTGTAGAACTACAAGTCCCAGCTGTATAATGACACTGCTAATACACACAGGTTCTTCCCCCTACCTTCTTGTGCAATGCTCTCTCTAGTCTGTCAGCTCCAGTGCCCAGCATTGTCTCCTCACTGCCTGCAGCTTACCAGTCTGTGCAGCTGAAGGGGTTAAGAATCCTAGGAGAGAGCTCACAGCCCGGCAGTGAAGGGGGGCGTGGCCAACACAGTGACGTCTCATTTACAGGCTTGTAAACTAACTTTATCAGAGCAGGGAGAGAAGCTGACATCACAGGTCATGTGACCCTCAGTCAAATCTGATAAACCAGGCACTGCAGATAAAGTGAGTTAATTGTAAAGTTGTTATATTTTCCTAGTTAGGAACATAGAAAGAACAAAAAAAAACTCGGACAACCCCTTTAACAGGGTTTATTACAAGGAAATATTTCTACGACTTATTTGCCCTTGTGTGGTGCAGTTATATGTTCTAAAGCATTTTTTGGCTTGTATTAATGGGGGAAAAAAGGCTTATTAGCTGTTGTGTGGTGAAGTGAGAAAATTACAGCACTTTTTGGCGTGTATTAGTGGTAAAAAAATATATAATATTTGCCGTTCAGCGGTGCAGTTAAATGTTCTAAAGCCTTTTGAGGCGTGTATAAGTGGAATAAAGTAAGGGCCTATTTGCCATTCAGCGGTGCAGTTATATGTTCTAAAGCCCTTTTTAGGGTGTATTAGTGGCAAAAAATAGATATTATTTGCCGTTCAGCGGTGCAATTATATGTTCTAAAGCCCTTTTTGGCGTGTATTAGTGGCAAAAAAATACATATTATTTGCCATTCAGCGGTGCAGTTATATGTTCTAAAGCCTTTTGTGGAGTGTATAAGTGGAGAAAAGTAGGGCCTATTTGCAGTTCAGCAGAGCAGTTATATGTTCTAAACCCCTTTTTGGCATGTATTAGTGGAACAAAAAAATGTATTTTCCATTGTTTGGTGAAGTGAGAAAATGACAGACTTTTGTGGGCTGTTTTAATTACCTATTTATTTATTTAATCCAACAGTATGTCATACAGAGAAGTGCCAGGCCCTAGACAGGGGAGTGGCAGAGGCCTAAATGTTTCTGGTGAAGGCACAGGTTGCAGCAGAGTAAGGGGTATGGCAGCAGGAGTCGCAGCGAGAGGCCTGAGCTCTCACGGTCGTGTCTTGACCAGCAACCCAGCGGTTCTTGAATGGTTGACTAGGTCATCCACTTCGTCCCAAGTGACATCAGACACCCCCAGCCAAGAGTCGGTGGATTCGTCAGACACAACCCTTAGTTGGCATGGCCCGGTAGCAGGCCCTGTGCCCTCACCTGTCCTCAACCTGCCTCTGTCCTTTTCTGTTCCCTCAACCAGAGACGTATTATACGCTGTGGGCTCAGCTCCATTACAAAGCGAGGACGAGCTTCTAGAAGACAGTCAGCAGCTACTGGCCAGCCAAGATGTGGAGGAGACATTTGCCGCTTCCTTCAGTAGACGGGCAAGTAGTGATGAGGAGAGTGGCATGGGAGCAGGTGTTGTGAGCGGTCAGGCTCCTCACCCAGAGACCGTTGAAGAGGGATCAGTGACGTGCAGACAGGACTGGATAATGATCATGTAGCTGATCGCACTTGGGAGCCAGGTGAATTAGGGGCTTCATCATCATCGGGAGAAGAGTGTGGCAGCTTGCCCCTGATTCAGCGGCGGAGCCAGCAAGTCGCTAGCGTGTCCGGGAGTCAGCAGAGTGGCAGCAGTGGGAGGTCGGGAGCCAAAAGTGCCCGGGGTAAACCACCCACTTCACAGGAGCCTACCCGCCTGGAAAGTAGTGGTGCAGGGGTTCACAGAAGCAGCCGTGGTAGCAGTCAGTCAGTGCGGAGTGTTTGGGTAAAATCGCCTACTCGGTGGTGTGGCAGTTTTTTGTTAAGCCGCCGGAGGAGGTGAACTTGGCCATTTGTAGAATCTGTGGGCAGAAGGTAAAGCATGGCCTGGATGCCAATGTTGGCACCACGGCCCTGCATCAACATATGCAGGGTCACCAAAAATTGGCCTGGGAGAACCGTCCAGCCTGCCGCAGCAACCCAGCAACTTGCACGCACCCGATTTCAGGCAGTCAAGGCTCCATCACCTCAGCCGAAGGGAACTGTCTGTCCTTCCCATCATCTGCTAGTCCTGTTGCTCCTGCTCCTCATTCTACTACTCGTCAGTCATTTTGTCAGGAATCAATCATCAAAGCAATTGCCAAGAGACAACAGTAGGCGTCCACTCATCCAAAGGCGCAGAACCGGAATGTGCTCCTAGCCAAGTTGCTGGTGTTAAAGTCCCTCCCTTTCAGAGAACAGATGGCTTGTGTAGAGCCGAGGTGGAGAGTCCCAAGCTGTCATTTCTTCACCAAAAAGGAAGTGCCAGCACTGCACACGTATGTAGAACAGAAGGTGGGCCAGTCCTTGAGCCTGTCGGGGTCTGCCAAAGTGCACGGCAGTACCGACGTGTGGAGCTGTAACTATGGTCAGGGACAAAACATGTCCTTTACGGCCCACTGGGTGAATGTGGTTCCTGCACAGCCAGACCAGCAACTTGGCCATGTGATGCCACTTTCGCCTCCACGTTCTATTGCCAATGGTCCTGCGTCAATGTCCGCCTCTGCCTCCTCATCCTCCACCATGTCCTCAGCCTCCACTGCAGGGAAGATTCTCAAGGCTGCTCCAGCATACCACATGTGCAAGGCATGGCGGTGTCACGCTGTTCTGCACCTCTTTTGCCTCGAAAAACTGAGTCACACAAGGGAGGAACTGCTCCGTGTCATCCATCAAAAAATCGAATCCTGGCTATCTCCGTGACAACTCAAAGTCCGAACCATGGTGACCGCCAACGGGAAGAACATGGGGTCGGTGCTGCATCAAGGAGGGCTGAGCCAGGCGCCCTGCATGGCACACGTGTTCAATCTGGTTGTCAAGCAGTTCCTAAAGTCTTCCACCCGTCTGCAAGACATCCGAAAAATGGGCAGAAAACATTGCATGCACTTCAGCCACTCGTACACGGCAAAGCACACCCTCCTTGAGCTGCAGAGACAAAACGGCATTCCCCAACATAGGCTGATATGCGACGTTTCCACCCGTTGGAATTCCACCCTCCATATGTTGGAGTGACTATACGAACAGAGAAAGACCATAAACGGTTTCTTGATGATCCAAGTGGACTGGAGTACTGCCCTGTGTAACTTCGATGTCTGCCAGTGGCAGCTCATGCGTCACACCTGACATTTGCTTAGGCACTTTGAGGAGGCCATGTTATTTGTCAGTCGCCAGGACTACGGGATGAACAACATCATTCCATTGCTTCATGTCCTGGAACAGATGCTGGTAAATCTGGCTGGTCAGGGGACTAGAGACATGATGCTTAGATCTCATGGCCACATAAGCCCTGTGGGGGCTGAATTGGAGGAGGAGGAGGACATTGGAGCACAAGCAATGTGTAGCAAAATGGGTGTTATGTCTTATACACAGGTGACAGGAAAGGATGAGCAGGAGTAGCCAGAGGAGCTACAGGGTGATGAGGAAGACGAGGAAGACGAGGCAGAGGACCCAGACACACCATGGCAGTATACAGTGGAGATGGAGACAGGGAGTCCCTCTGAGTCACTTGCACAAATGGCCCGATGCATGCTCACTTGCTTGCATAGTGACAGCCGAATTGTCACCATTCGGCAGAGGGATGATTTCTGGATCTCCACCTTGTTGGACCCTCGCTACCAGTCCAAAATGGGGGCCTTTTTTACACCCAATAAGAGGGAGGACAAACTGAACTACTATACAGACATCCTACAGTATGTAGTGTTGAGTGCAAATATTCAAAAAGCTAAATTTTATTGTGAATATTGGCACTTCAAGAATTCACAATTATTTCGAATATAGTGCTATATATTCGTAATGACGAATATATATATATTTTTTTTTTTAACACAGTACACATCAGGTGATCATCCCTCCCTTCTTCTAGTTTGGGGGGCAATGAGAAGGCTTTGTCATTAATTGCCGAAAATTTGCAAGCACAAATATATTGGAGCACTCTATCTGCATATAAAGCTATTGTAATGTTCTGCCTTGTCAACCATTTTCTCCAGTCTCAGGAAACTTATACCACCTTGAAAAATGTAGCATAAGTGACCCTCGCCGGTATTTTGCCCGCATTATACGAAAAATACATTGCCAATTTTCGCAATCAAGAATATAATCTCGAATTCACGAATATATGATGAATATTCTACAAAAATATTTGCACAATATTGCGAATTCGAATATTCCCCCTGCCGCTCATCACTAATCCTATATAGTCAAGTGGCCGCTGTCTATCTGCGCCATTGTCCATCCTCTCGCAGGTCTGACCGGGGGGCCCTCTGTGCTCACGCTCCTCTGCCATAGCTGTTGTGGCAGAGTGGGGGGGGGGTGGTGGTAGGAGCTGTTCCAGCTCCATCAACAGCAACTTTAGTCTAGAGTCGCTGATGAGCAGCTTTCTTCACCCGCCTAGTGTGGCCTCCTGATGCTGCTGCTGCCGCCTCCACACTGTCATTGTGCCACCCTGTGGCCTCCTCCTGATGCTGCTGCTGCCGCCTCCTCCACACTCTGTCATTGTGACACTCTCTGGTCTCCTCATGCTGCTGCTGCTGCTGGCACCTCCACACTGTCATTGTGCCACCCTGTGGACTCCCCCTGATGCTGCTGCCTACGCCACCTCCACATTCTGTCATTGGGCCACTCTGTGGCTGTCACGGTCCCTCCCATGACAGAGGTTAGAAGATCTGAAAGACTGGTGGCACTTCAGGTTATCTGACAGTCCCTCTGTTTTCACTTGTTGCAGTGTTGTTGTTAATTACGACACCTCTTATCCCAGGTGCAGCTTATGGTCATTACTGCTCTCTATTTAGTCTGGACTCACACTTCTTACCATGCGGTTGACATTATCTGCCTGAAGTTGGAAGAGCTGGTGTGTGGTTCTCATCTGAGTTCCTGCTCATCCATTTTTCTTCACTTATATTTTGTTGTTCTCTATTGCTCGTTGTTTACTAGGCCTCAGGGAGACGCTGGTTTGTTCATCTGGGAAGGAATTAGTAGTCTCAGACACTGTCCCTACTCCTAGGGAATTTCAGGGTTACTAAAGCCTAGGTTTCTGGTGTATGAATATTCCCACCTTCAATGTCTATTCATACTGACAGGAGTCAGGGCTAGGTCTAGGATTTCCTAGGTGGTCTCCCGTTCCCTTTCCTCAAACTTGAGGCCTAGTTCCTGGTCATTTTCCTTCTGTTGTCATTCTGGTGTTTATCCCCTTCCCCTACATTATGACAATATTAACCGCCAAAAAAACTTCATTTTGTTTGTGTTAGTGCAGCGATGTATACTATTTTTGCACTAGTCGGACAACTGCAGGGACTGTTTATGGAGCTGACATTCGCACGACCGTCTCACAGATCCAGAGACCACAGGCGGCGTGTTCCGGCAGCGGAAACCAGGCCTGCCCTGAACCTAAGGTCGCTCTCCCGGATAGATTTTCCGGGGGAAGTGACAACTATTTTCAGTTAAGGGAGTCGTGCAAATTATATTTTAAACTACGTCCTAACTCTTCTTGGGACGCTCAGTCTTGGGCTTTTTCGTTGCCGACCGCATCACAGTCCCTCTGGTCGGTAGATACATTTTTCAGAGCTCTAGGTCTTATCTACGATGACCCAGATCAGATCTCCCTGGCCAAGACTAAAATGTGTGGCTTACGGCAGGGAGAGCGTTCTGCAGAGACCTATTGCTCTGAATTTAGGAGATGGGTTACAGATGCAGAGTGGAATGACCCAGCTCTCCGTAGTCAATTCTGTCAAGGGTTATCCGAGAGCCTGAAGGATGCGTTGGCGTTTCACGAATATCCTGAGTCATTGGAGGCGGCCATGTCTCTTGCTGTACGTATTGATAGACGCCTGAGGGAGAGATCTAAGGTTACTCACACTCAGGACGTACTATCAAATGGGGTAGAGAGACACTTGGGTAGAGAGACACTTGAGCACATGTCTGGTGATGAGCAAATGTAGCTGGGGGGAGCAACCCCTGGACCTGGTGATAACTTTAGGCTTAAGAAAAGACTCTGCTTTTTCTGTGGAAAAGGGGGATATTTTGTTACCGTATGTCCATATGTTAAGCGTCAAGGTGGAAAAGAAAAAATAATGTGTTTAGTCCTCATCTCACTCTTGGTGGTGTGGGTGGGGAATCTGAGAATTTACTTTTGTCATTTGCCGGTAGTACCCGATTTCTCGTGCCTGCCAAGGTGGTGCTAGACTCCAAAACTTTGGGAATTTAAGTATTTGACAGTGGGGCAAGGGTTAACCTAGTTGATAGTCAGTTTGTTTGTGTGCATGGGTTGACAACAAGTGCATTAGACAAAAATATTTCGGTGTTTGCAATTGATTCTGCTCCACTCACACAGAAATGTTTGTCACAAATGGTACAGGACATTTGTTTAAAGGTGGGTGATTTTCATCAAGAATCCATTTCGTGTTTTGTGCTGGAGGGTCTGTCTTCTCCCTTGGTGCTCAGTTTACCATGGTTAAGCAACCATAATCCTACTATCGATTGGCAAGCGAGACAGATCCTTGATTGGAGTGATTACACCACGCAACAAAAAAAATCTTTTCATCTTCTACTGGGCAAAAAACATTTGTCCTATACTAAATCGAGTGTGCGGATTACAAATCCGAAGTCAGAATTGTATCACATCACAAAATTTTGCCATGTATAAGTATTCCTAAATGAATTAACTACTTGGAAAGCATTGAATAATTTTGAACAAAACTAATTTTACTCCAACAATTACCTGATCTACATCAAAGTTTGCGTAGTAAACAGTGTATGAAAATGTAATGGAATAACAAAATTTCAGTTTAAAAGTCTTACTTGAGCAAGGCCCAGTACTGTTAAAAGTGCTTCAGTCATCTGCTTTTGCATTTGTGAACGGTCATAATGGGATTCCAGCGGTCTTGATACCTGTTCTTCACTGTAGAAATATCTTTATGGGACCGCTCTCCATGTTTGTCACTTACGTGTCCCAAATTGGGTGGGAAAAAGTAAAGATGGGAATGTAAGAAATGTAGTTTCAATAACATTCGGCAGCCAAGTTGTTCATATGCTGTAAGCATGTTGTCTACTAATTCAGCATAGTTTGCAGCTCGTCCGTTCCCAAAGAAGTTCTGCACTACTAGCACAAATGCATCCCAAGCTGCAAGTTCCAGAGGGTTGAGTTTTGTTCTGAATGTGTCATCATGCATTAGTTTGTTGATTTCGGGGCCAATAAAAATTCCGGCCTTTATTTTAGCATCAGTTTTCAGTGTGCTAAACATCTTCTTCAAATACTGGAAGCCATTTCCATCATGATCAAGTGCAATCACAAAATTTTTCATTAAACCAAGTTTAATGTGAAGTGGTGGAAGATAAACTTGAAGTGGATCGACCAGTGATTTGTGTTGTACATTGTACTGACCAACTGTGTGCTCGACTCTGAGAGGCCACTGTCTCATTTTGAAATGATTGTTGTCATCACGACTGTTCCATAGGCACAAGAAACACATATGCTTTGTGTACCCTAACTGTATGCCAAGCAGCAGTGCTACCACTTTCAGGTCAGCACAAATTTTCCATTTATGTTCTAAGTATTTGATCATTTTCAAAATTAACTCCATAGAAGCATGGGTCTCTTTCATTCCAACCGCATGAGCCAATGGAACAGATGGTTTTTTTGTTACCATTGTGTAACAAGACAGCTTTCAAACTTGTTTGGCTAGAGTCTATGAATAGCCTCCATTCATCGGGAACATGTGTACTATCTAACTCCATCATAAGACCATTTACATCAGTACAGAAACAGACATCGCTTTCCATTGCATAGTATGCAGCTAAGCTGGTGTGTCCATGACGAAAGTGTGAAGTTGTGGTGCCTCGTTGTAGCAAATTCTATTCCTGAAGTCTAGAAGCTTGCAGTTCTGACTTTCTTTAGATAATGACATATCTCTTACCAGATCATCTAAATCTGATTGGCTCGGCAAGCGCGTCTGATCCTCCAGTTGTTCTGGATCAGGAAATACATTGTGACAATCAACATCTACTTCATCAGGATCATAACCATCTGTTTCAGTTGCCGTTCCTGCTGTGGGAGTGGCAGGCACTGGATTCTCAACATCGTGTGGTACTGGTTTAAGAGCAGACTCACAGTCAGGATACACAATTTGTGACTTGTTTCTATTTGAATATCCGGCGATTATCCATAGGCACTGCAAAAGCTATTCCTTTCCTTTTACAATTCAACCACTGCGTTAGCCCAGACTAACACACAGTGCAACAAGCATGAGGAGCCCAGCTTTTACAGTTGCAAGAAAAAGTATGTGAACCCTTTGGAATGATATGGATTTCTGCACAAATTGGTCATAAAATGTGATCTGATCTTCATCTAAGTCACAACAATAGACAATCACAGTCTGCTTAAACTATTAACACACAAAGAATTAAATGTTACCATGTTTTTATTGAACATACCATGTAAATATTCACAGTGCAGGTGGAAAAAGTATGTGAACCCCTAGACTAATGACATCTTCAAGATCTAATTGGAGTCCAATCAATGAGATGAGATTGGAGGTGTTGGTTACAGCTGCCCTGCCCTATAAAAAACACACACCAGTTCTGGGTTTGCTTTTTACAAGAAGCATTGCCTGATGTGAATGATGCCTCGCACAAAAGAGCTCTCAGAAGACCTACGATTAAGAATTGTTGACTTGCATAAAGCTGGAAAGGGTTATAAAAGTATCTCCAAAAGCCTTGCTGTTCATCAGTCCACAGTAAGACAAATTGTCTATAAATGGAGAAAGTTCAGCACTGCTGCTACTCTCCCTAGAAGTGGCAGTCCTGTAAAGATGACTGCAAGAGCACAGCGCGGACTGCTCAATGAGGTAAAGAAGAATCCTAGAGTGTCAGCTAAAGACTTACAAAAGTCTCTGGCATATGCTAACATCCCTGTTAGCGAATCTATGATACGTAAAACTCTAAACAAGAATGGATTTCATGAGAGGATACCACAGAGGAAGCCACTGCTGTCCAAAAAAAACATTGCTGCCCGTTTACAGTTTGCACAAGAGCACCTGGATGTTCCACAGCAGTACTGGCAAAATATTCTGTGGACAGATGAAACCAAAGTTGAGTTGTTTGGAAGAAACACACAACACTATGTGTGGAGAAAAAGAGGTACAGCACACCAACATCAAAACCTCATCCCATCTGTGAAGTATGGTGGTGAGGGCATCATGGTCTGGGTCTGCTTTGCTGCGTCAGGGCCTGGACAGATTGCTATCATCGAAGGAAAAATGAATTCCCAAGTTTATCAAGACATTTTGCAGGAGAACTTAAGGCCATCTGTCCACCAGCTGAAGCCCAACAGAAGATGGGTGTTGCAACAGGACAACGACCCAAAGCATAGAAGTAAATCAACAACAGATTGGCTTAAACAGAAGAAAATACGTCTTCTGGAGTAGCCCAGTCAGAGTCCTGCCCTCAACCCGATTGAGATGCTGTGGCATGACCTCAAGAAAGCGATTCACACCAGACATCTCAAGAATATTGCTGAACTGAAACAGTTCTGTAAAGAGGAATGGTCAAGAATTACTCCTGACCGTTGTGCATGTCTGATCTGCAACTACAGGAAACGTTTGGTTGAAGTTATTGCTGCCAAAGGAGGTTCAATCAGTTATTAAATCCAAGGGTTCACATACTTTTTCCACCTGCACTGCGAATGTTTACATGGTATGTTCAATAAAAACATGGTAACATTTAATTCTTTGTGTGTTATTAGTTTAAGCAGACTGTGATTGTCTATTGTTGTGACTTAGATGAAGATCAGATCACATTTTATGACCAATTTGTGCAGAAATCCATATCATTCCAAAGGGTTCACATATTTTTTCTTGCAACTGTATCTTGATCTCCAATTTTACAGTCAAAGTAATACTTGTAAGCAAGACTCACTTGCTTTGTCAGATTCTTACGCTACTTATGATCAGCGCATTTGCCACATATGTAGCAGAAATTGTCTGGATCGTTAACACATTTGCGTTTATCCATCTTAAAGGGTTTCTGTCATTAGAAGTAATGATATGTAGCTGACTGACATTAGTGATGTGCTAATGTCAGCAGTACATAACAGTATGCTCTTTAACTCCCTGCCTGCCGCCGTTCTCTTAAAATAAAGACTTTTAAAATATGCTAATGAGCCTCTAGGTGCTATTAGGGCGTTGCTTCAGCACCATGAGGCTCTGTCTACGCACCCTTTGGCACGCCCAGGTCCAGTTGATTGACTTTCGAGTTCTCCTCATCGTCCCGTAAATTCCGCGCCTGCGCCGTCCCCTTTAGTATTCGGCGCAGGCACAGTGAGTGAAGGACGTGCTCCTGCTGCCAGGTTCCTCACTGCGCCTGCGCCGAATACTAAACGGGACGGCGCAGGTGCGGGATTTACGGGACGATGAGGAGTTCTCGAAAGTCAATCAACTGGACCTGGGTGTGCCAAAGGGTGCGTGGACAGAGCATCTAGGTGCTGAAGCAATGCCCTAATAGCACCTAGAGGCCGGCACATGGTTCCGCAGTGTGGTCTTTTTTTAACGTGTCATCTGCTGACAATAGTGTTGCCATCTGCAGCCTGTGCTGTCAACGCATAAATCGCTCTAATCCCAACACTCACATAGGGATGACCACCTTAAGAAGGCACCTGGCCTCCCATCACTGAGCCCAGTGGGAGCAACGCTGTCAGAACCCACAAAGCCACACTCCTGGCGCTCCACGTCCTGCCTCTTCTCCTTCTCCTCTCTCCTCCCATTTGTCCTCCACTCCACCTTTCACAGTGCCATCTTCGCATTCATCTGGCAGAAGGCAGGCTTCCATGGCCCAAATGTTTGAGCGTAAAAAGTTGATGACGCCGGATAACCCTATTACGCAATGGCTGACCGCTGACTTGTCGGAACTGCGAGCCCGCCAACTACTGCCATATAAACTGGTGGACTCGGAGGCCTTCAGAAAATGTGTATCCATTGGAATACTGCAATGGAAAGTCCCCGGAAGCAGTGGTGTAACTACCGGGGAAGCAGGGGAAGCGGCTGCTTCGGGGCCCGGGTTGACAAGGGGCCTGGCGCCCGGCAACGTCTCAGTCAAGTTTCATTGTTTTTATTTATATGCAAATTACCTTCCTAACGAGCCCAAGGGGCTGTCCCTCCAGCTGTTTGTGCCCAGCCACGTCCAATATCGCCAAGCCCAGCTCCTCCCACTATTAATTATTCACTGCTGTCTTCGTCTTTTTTTTTTTTTCTAAGTGCGCCGTAGTCTCACTCGTGCGCTGATGTTACTCACGTCTGGGTCCGCGTAGTGTCCTGACAGCAGCCTCTAGTAGTGTAATCGCACATGCACCAGCTTTCTCCACTTTCTGGCTCATGCGCGATTACATTACATACCCATACTAAAATTTGCTATGGGGCCCAGTCACTTCTAGCTATGCCCCTGCCCGGAAGGAAATATTTCTCTCAGAAGTGCATCCCAGAGCTATATTGCCATGTTCAGCTTCAAGTGAATATATCTCTGGCCCACAGTGTCGGTGCCAAGATACATCTAGCAAACACGGGTAGGAAAGGTACATAACTTTTACTGCCCACTGGGTGAACCTTCTGACGGCCGTAAAGCTTGTAACCCGTGGCACCCGTGTGTATTTGGTGTTACCGTCACGGATTGCATGGAGGCCTGCCTCTTCTTCTCCTCCTCCTACTCCATCCTCTGTCTCCAATGCTACCGTCAGTTCCGCTGCACCCCCCAAGCTCTCCAGAACCTATGCGATGTGCCAGGTGAGACGCTGCCATGCTGTGCTGTGGCTGTTGTGCCTGGAAGCTAAGAGCCACATCGGTCCTGCACTGCTTTCAGCTTTGTGGTCACAGGCCGATCAGTAGCTAACCCCGCTCAAATTGGCACTTGGTAAAGTGGTGTGCAACAATGATGTCAATCTCTGAGTGCGGTAAACAGGGCAAAATGATACACGTGCCATGCCCCTTTACCATTATTTAGGGGACCTACCTGCTCAGACCTTGATTTTTTTGCATTTATATATTTAAAGCATTTTTTCTGATTTGTTTTGCTCTCTTTTGCCACCTGCTGTTCGTTTTGTATTTTTGCTTATTTTATCTCCTTTTTACAGATTTTATTAAGCCCTTTGAAATCTTCAAAAGCTACAGCTGACCCCTCAGATTTGTACTTTTAAAAGGCTATTTTTTGTCTTTTATTGCCCTTTTTACAGTAGCTATAAGCCATGGGGGGTTTAATTTTAGTCGTTTATACTTATCCTACTGTGGAGGACATGTCTTAGTCCGAGCACCGCGCCAAGGTTTCTTAAGTAGCTCGAGTCCTAACACTCACCTACCTGTGCCGTATGGGCAATACCATGGGCCAGTGGGCGAATTACAGGAGCGTGAGGTCCGACTCATAGACAACTCACCAGTTACCTTCAGCATGTAACCATGCTAGCAATCGGAGGAGGGAGGAGTCTGTTATTCCCACTCAAGACTGGCTGATATGGCCCATACGGCACAGGTAGGTGAGTGTTAGGACCCGAGCTACTTGAGAAACCTTGTCGCGGTGCTCGGGCTCAGAAATGTCCTCCACAGTAGGATATGTTGGCTAATCTCTCAATTTTAACATCAGAATGAGGGTTTAGTAAGACTGCAGACTGCACCTGTCTCTGCAAATATTATTTTATTGTTATATTGGTTATCACATCCACATAATTGCTATCTTGTGTAGGATGTTTATTGTGGTACTTGTGGTCCGCTGCGGGCATCCTCCACTGTATGCATTTTTGCTGGGGATCACCATTAGCAACGGGCTACAAGTGCAGGATATGCTCCCCTGTACATACATGCACAACTGCATATGAATTTGAGCACTTCCTGCCTGTTTAACACCACGTCATTTTTTCTGTTTGTTTGTATATAGAGAGGCCTGGAGGTGTATAAACTCCAATTTAAATGAGCCTGTTTTCCATCCACAGGCTACATTTTGGTGCGCCTGCAAGGCCTGGGCCATATCAGCCAGTTTTGAGTGGGACTCGCAGACTCCTCCCTCCTCCCATTGCTAGCATGGTTACATGCTGGAGGTAACTGGTGAGTTGTCTATGAGTCGGGCCTCACGCTCCTGTAATTCGCCCACTGGCCCCTGGTATTGCCATATGGCACAGGTAGGTGAGTGTTAGGACCCGAGCTACTTGAGAAACCTTGGTGCGGTGCTCGGACTCAGACGTGTCAACCACAGTAGGATATGTTGGCTAATCTCTCAATTTTAACATCAGTATGAGGGTTTATTAAGACCGCAGAGTGCACCTGTCTTTGCAAATATTATTATATTGTTAAATTGGGTCTATAGATTACACCAAGTATTATTTTTTCACAAGGTTTCCACATCCTCACCCATAATTGCCTCTTTCACACTTGTCTTCAGATCACTACTTACGTACAGGCACACGCCACCACCTTTTCTATTGACCCTGTCTTTTCTAAATAGTGTAAAACCTGCAATATTTACAGCCCAGGGAGACGCTGGTTCATTCATCTGGGAAGGAACCAGTAGTCTCAGACACTGTCACTACTCCTAGGGCTTTTCAGGGTTTCTAAAGCCTAGGTTTCCGGTGTATGACTATTCCCACCTTCAAGGTCTATTCATACTGACAGGAGTCAGGGCTAGGTCTAGGGTTTCATAGGTGGTCTCCCGTTCCCTTTGCTTAGCCTTGAGGCCTAGTTCCTGGTCATTTTCCTTCTGTTGTCATTCTGGTGTTTATCCCCTCCCCTTACATTGTGACAGTGGCCTCCTGATGCTGCTACCCCCTCCACACTGTCATTGTGCCACCCTGTGGCCTCCTCCTGAAGCTGATGCTGCTGTTGCCACCACCTCCACGCTCTGTCAATGTGCCACTCTGTGGCTTCCTGATGCTGCTTCTGCCAACTCCACACTGTCATTGTGCCGCTCTGTGGCCTCCGCCTGATGATGCTGCTGCCACCACCTCCATACTTTGTCATTGTGCGACTCTGTGGCCTCCTCCTGATGCTGCTGCCACCTACAGACTCTGTCATTGTGCGACTCTGTGGTCTCCTCCTGATGCCGCTGCCACCTACAGACTCTGTCATTGGGCCACTCTGTGGTCTCCTCATGCTGCTGCCATCTCCAGACTCTGTCATTGGTCCACTCTGTGGTTTCCTCATGCTAATTTTACCTCATCACTATGTCATAAGGCCACTTGTGGACTTCTCAGGCTGTTCTCACCCTCCCCACTTCATGACTGGGCCACTATTTTGCCTTTTGGCCTGGCTGACATCATCATTTATTTGACTCTTGTTCTGATCTGTCAGAAGGAAGGAAAAATGAGATGCACTGTCTATGCAACAGCTGTAAGGCCTGCATGACTTGGTCCCTATTTTGCATCAGAATTGGCTTCTGATTTGGTAGCCAAAAGCAGGAGTGGGTACAAAACACAGAAGACATGCAAATATTCCATTCAAGTATCATCTCTGTTTTGGATCTACTCCTGTTTTTTTTGGCTTTAGCGATACTGATGGATTACTGACCAAATGCTGACTGAGTGAAGGTGGATACTCCACAGACAGGATTCGTTTTTTGGGGGTTATTGTTCTGACAAATCAGAGGAATGGAAAAAAAATCTGTGATGTCAACACAAACTTACTGCTGACACCCACTTCAGTTTGTCGGGGCGGCTCTACTTGTATAAGCGTTTGATAGAACAGGTTCTGTAGACATCTATGTGGAATTAGCTGATGACGGTGTAAAAGGAGTGTGCTTCTTCTTGATGCTAACATTGACCTTTAAGGCTGAGGTAACACTTGAGTTATCTGGTCAGTTTTGGCCCCGTAACTGCCCAAAGAAGTGAAGTGTGCAGTGATTCTAATAGCGATACCTGTCATCTACATGTCATACTGACTCACAGCATTGCTTCCCTACCACAGCAGACTCCCTATGCGTGTTACTGCAAGGCACAGTGTTCTACACCACTATAAAGGCTCTCTGCAGCCAGGAAATAGCTGTTTTGTTAACGCGATTCGCCACAAATAAATTCGAACTGAATGTTTTCGAAGAATTCGGCGAACCCGCTGAATCAAATTTTTGAGAAATTCGCTCATCTCTAGTGGTCACTTTACCGTGTATCTCTTTTTATTTAATCCAGAAATCGTCCACTCCTAGTCAGCTGCCTGCTATGTTTATCCCTCCACTGGACCCTGCTTTGAATCATCAGCTAAAAGCAAAGTTTTGTATTGTGAGGATGAAGTTACCAAAACCTTGAGTCATCAGCCTCAGAGTGGCAAGGATGCTGTAAGCCAGAGAAAATGTACTCTTCTTTTAATGCAAAGACTTGAAGCACACAAGGCAAGAAAGTAATTACCTTCACTTTATTGAAATAACTGAATCAGAAATAATTAACTTCCAACAAACACTTTACTTTTTATTTAACCTCAACCTCAATTAAGCTGCCACTCTGCATTTTCTTCCAAATAGGGGAAAGAGGTTGTAACCCACCGAGTGACCCCTCAGGCTTAGTCCTGCAGTAAACACTGTTAAATCCTATAGTATGGATCACTGTAGCTGCACTAGCTTACATATCAGATAACAATTCACTAACAAAATAAAAAACCAAACACATAGACTTTTAATGGAGCGCATAAAAAATACAAGAAACCAATATACCTTATATTCTAATCAATATTAGTCATGGAACCCAGGTGTTTATATCTTTTTGGAAGACATAGTCCCTACTTTCTACCCAAATCCCTCTCAAATGTCCCTGTTTTCAAAGTGATTTATATTGGCCAAGGTCGCCAAATACATTGGCTCAGAGCTAAACTGCAGAGTCAACCACCGATATTCTATTCAGGTCCTCTGCTAGAAACCTCCATGTACAAGCTTACATGTGTTAATTCCCAGCTTTTTGAAGGGCCAGCACACCAAAGCTTTATTTCTCAAGCCGATGCCCATTCTGCAGTAATGTTGGTCTTCTTGGAGGAGGTTTGGCTAGTGGAGTAGGCCCAGGAAGAGCCTGGTCCTGGTAACGCCAATATTTTGTGCCACCACAATGTGACAGGTAGCTGCTGGAGGAGTAGTAAGAAATGACTAAAAATTAAAGATTTGATGCCACTAGCATAGAGTGTAGAGGGTATGTGTGAAGTGCCTATTGGTAAAGCCAAACAATACCTCAGACAATTATAGAAAATTGTTAAGAGGCCTAGTAGCAAAGCTAGAACACACCTATAATAGATTAAACTAACAGAAAAAAATAAGTAAACCGAAAATACTATATAAAATATATTGAAAGGTTATATTGAAACATGAATATACAAAATACATATAGGTGAAAAACCAGGAGGGGACCAGATGTAAAAAAAAAAAAAACATTGAACCCCTGCAGAAAAGAGACTGCACAGATATGTCACCAGGACACAGTACATATGGGAAGTAATATATGTCTGTATATCCCATCGTCCTACCCATAATTAGCACATTTGATATAAAGATACAGAAAATCACTTAATAGACCAAAAAGATGTTGATAAACAAATAAATAAATAAAGCACCTGAAAAGCGAATGTCACTCAAAATTATCTCACAATCCAGGCATTATCAGAGGAAATATATCTATTGATACAAACTCCACAATAGAGCAAACAAGTAGGGTGAGATAAGCACCTGGCACTACTGCTACCTCGATGTGCGTTTCGCCAACCTACTGGCTTCATCAGGAGACAAAGATAAAGTGGCTAAAATTGAGGTATAAATATTAAATATACACCTGAATTCAATATAGGTTGCGTTCCCTACATGATTAGGACGCCAACATCACCCTAGCGCGCCATATCGGCCCCACGTGACCGAAGTCGAGCGTGTCCACGCACAAACAAACCTATATCCAGGAAGTTTATGTTGCGTGATGCGGAACGGATGCAGATCCATTTATACGGTCGTGTGAATGTACCCTTAAGGTGAGGGACTATGGCTTAGACTATTACTTGGCCAGAACAATACTAGTGATAAACTGCAATCAACCAACCTGCTTCCATCATCCTTACTGGTGCCAGAAGATTGCACTTAAAACTTGCTCCTACTGAATGTAGTTGAAGTTACATTGCAATCAGTAAAATAGACTTTATACATTTAATTCTGGTCTCATTAATCAATACTACATTTCCACTGCACCGATCCCCAGGAGGGAACAGCCTGAAGGGTACACCGTGACACAATACTTCATCAGGGCCACTACCATTTCCATCCTGTGGACCAGCTCCTCCGGAGTACGCTGCATATGGTACAATGCCACAAGTGAAACAACATTGTTAACAGTATTTAAACCCAATGTCAATGACCCACCTTTACTTTTTATTAATTTGTCATAATTAGGTCAAGCATTCAGTACTGATATGTTTGGAAATATATATGTATTTAGTCATCTTTTTATAGGGGTAATGAGATGAGAAAAATTATTCATACCCCTTGAACTTTCCCAAATTTTTTTCACGTTATATCCAGAAACGTAAATGTATTTTATTGGAATTTTATGTGATATGTGATAGACCAACACAAAGTAGTGAGTGTGAGGTGAAAATAAAATGATACATGATTTTCAAAATGTTTCATAAATAAAAATCTGGAAAGTCAATACTTTGTAGAACCACCAAATTATAGCTGCAAATATTTGGGGGTATGTCTCTATCAGATTTGCACATCTTGAGGCTGAAATTTTTGCCCATTCATTTTTGCAAAAGAGCTTAAGCTCAGTGAGATTGGATAGACAGCATCTGTGAACAGCAAATTTCAAGTCTTGCCCCATATGCTCAATGGGGTTTAGGTCTGGACTTTGACTGGGCCACTCTAACACATGAATATGCTTTAATCGAAGCCATTCCATTGTAGCTCTGGCTGTATGTTTAGAGTCATTGTTCTGCTAGAAGGTAAACCTCTGCCACAGTTTCAAGTCTTTTGCAGCCTCTACCAGGTTTTCCTCCAGGATTACTCTGGATTTAGCTCAATCCACTTTCCCATCAACTCTGACCAGCTTCTCTGTCCCTGCTGAAGAAAATTATCCCCGCTGCAAGATGTTGCCACCACCATGTTTCACAGTGGGGCTGGGGTGTTCAGGGTGATGTGTAGTGTTAGTTTTCCACCACACATAGCGCTTTGCATTTACTCCAAAAAGTTAAACTTTGGTCTCACTTCGCTGTGTTCTCTAAATGGCTTGTGGCAAACTGCAAATGGGACTTTTTATGACTTGCCATTCTTCCAAAAAGGCCAGATTTATGGGGTACTTGACTAAGGGTACTTTCACACTAGCAGCAGGGGAGTCCGGCAGGCTGTTCCGGCGGGTGAACAGCCTGTCAGATCTGTCCTGTCGCTCGTTCACGTGTGCCACCGGACTGCTGCTCCATCCCCATTGACTATAATGGGGGCAGGGGCGGAGTTCCGGCGGCAGCATGGCAGTGCATGGCTAAAGCAGCTGGACTAAAAGTACTGCATGCAGTACTTTTAGTCCGGCTGCCTCTTGCCGTGCTGCTGCCGGAGCTCTGCCTCCGCCCCCATTATAGTCAATGGGGACGGAGTGGTAGTCCGGGGGCACACGTGAACTAGTGGCAGGACGGATCTGACAGGCTGTTCACCCGCCGGAACAGCCTGCCGGACTCTCCTGCCGCTAGTGTGAGACTAGCCTAATAGTTGCCCTGTGGACAGATTTTCCCACCTGAGCTGTGGATCTCTGTAGCTCCTCCAAAGTAATCTTGGACCTCTTGGCTACTTCTATAATTAGTTTTTTTCCTTGCCTGGACTGTCTGTTTATGTGGACTGCCATGTCTTGATAGGTTTGTAGTTGTGTCATACTCCTTCCATTTTCAGATGATGGATTGAACAATACTCCCTGAGATGTTCAGAGCTTAAAATTTTTTTATATCCTAACCCTGCTTTACACTTCTCCACAACTTTATTCCTGACCTGTCTGGTGTATTCCTTGGTTTTCATGATGCTGTTTGATCACTAATGTTCTCTAACAAACCTCTGAGGCCTTCACAGAACAGCTGTAGTTATACTAGGAATAAATTATGTAGTGCCCTAGAGCAGGGAGTACTTTTACATTTGGACACTTGTGGACATTTGCCTATATCCGCTCTGCAAAGTTAACATGTCTTACTTTATTTCTCTTGAAAGGTTAACTTATACTGTTTAATACTGTGTACCTGCATTTTATATGTTGTGATATATATCTTGTTCATTATCACTGTATTTACATGGCTCTGTGGAAAGGGTTAATGAATACTGAGAGACTGTTAGGGCTTTGATTGAGAAGCTGGTAATTTTCCACAGCTGCCATAGGGTTTAAAGAATACCATGTTTTGGAGGGAAAAACTCAGACTTGTTTACCACCAAAAGCAGACAGCCTGACCTTTTAAATGTCTAGTTTTAGCTATGTTGTTATGTCTGGAAACTTGTTTTTGTCTGGATAACCTGCTGTGTCATTGCCATTGAGTATCATTGAAGCTCTAATGTAAGTCTATACCAGACGGGAGCTGAAACAACGTATCTGTTTGTGCTGAGTTTCTCCACTCTACCCCTCTGTCATGGCGGGGTGTGGGGGAAACCCCCCGCCGTGCAATGGCGGTGGCAGCTAGCCAGGTAGCAGGAAACAGGGAGCAAGTCACCTCCTAATGCAACCCTAGTATCTCCCTAGACTCCTAGCGCATGAGCCGCCTCAGATGGTAAGGGGGCTCATGATCACCGACCTAGGACCCTGGGAATCCCTGTTGTGCCCTAATACTGAAGACAGGGATGAATGGTGTCTCATGAAGCCCAGCAACTGACCACCAACTAGACAGGGCCACAGCCGAACAACAGGTAAGTACATAAGACAACAGACAACAAAAGTTATCAGGACTTACCTGTCGCCGACGAGATGGACCGGAAACTCACAGTCTAGCTGTTTGCTTAAACCCCTCCAGGAAAGCAAGCCCCATTAGGAGCACACATACCAGCAAACAAGGCCCACACCATACAACATACACCACAGGTGGGGAAGGGTAAACAGAAGCAGGCAGGAGGGAAAGCAAGGGAAAACAATATAACAAATAACGGTGGCTCACAAAGACATAATCACAACAGCACAGGAGCAGAGCTCCACACCAAGCTGACAACAAAATACAAACTGACCTCAGGCTCCACCACACCAACATATAAGGAGGCCTGAGGTCACACCCACCACACCTACCAAACACACATTAACCCAGTGCATACCAAAGCAGGGAAAACACCATAACAAATACACGTTGCCGGAGGCAACAACATACAAGGCAACCATGTCACGGCACACACCACAAAGGCTGTGACACTGCCCCCGCATGCAGACACAGCAACACGTTGCTGCAGGCAACAGCAAGCGTGGCCAAGTGTCACCGCGCACACCAAAGGTCGTAACACCCCCCCACTAAAAGGTTCTAGTCTAACAAAAACTGCATATAAGGAGAGCAGTCAGAGCCCCTAGTGTGCTGCAGTTAGGGACCAGTGCTTGAAGGGGAGACTCATGCCAGCCTGCATGAGTGACCAAAAGAAGACGCTGAGATGGGGACGCTGAGCCACAGACCGTGGGTCACTAGCCCTGTGACCAAGGAGCCACCCAGACTACTGAGCTACAGACTGTGGGCCCTTCACTAGGATGCCAGCCTTCTGAGAGAGAGAGGGACAGCTAGCTCAGGCCTTTCCTCAGCATCAAACCCTTCTTCTGCCAGGGAGGAGACTCTGCCAGACTACTGAGTGACCAGAAGAAGACGCTGAGATGGGGATATGCTGCCACAGACCCTGGATTACCAGCCTTGGACTAGGGTACCAACCTTCTGAAGAGAAAGAGGGACAGCTAGCTCAAGCTTTTCCGTAGCATCAAATACTTCTTCTGCCAGGGAGGAGACTGGAGAAGCCATCCCAATGCTTCGCCTGTATTGTTTTGTACCTGAATTCCTCCAATAAAGAAGCACCTTGGTTTACTGCAGACCCTGACTCTCTGGACTTATTTCCCATTGGGGTGCACCACGCCTTACCATTAGGGTTGAGCGGCGTACCCGAACTGTAAAGGATTTTTGGACCCCGGACCCGAACATTTCAGTAAAAGTTCGAGTTCGGTGTTCGACGCTTTCTTGGCGCTTTTTGAAAGGCTGCAGAGCAGCCAATCAACAAGCGGTTAACTGTCTGACCTTAGAAGCCATCACAGCCATGCCTACTAATGGCATGGCTGTGATTGGCCAGTGTAGCATGTGACTCAGCCTCTATATAAGCTGGAGTCACGTAGCGCTGCACGTCACTCTGCTGTGTTTAGTGTAGAGAGAGGATGCTGCTGGTGATTTCAGGGAGAGAATAGGAGAGAGTCTGCTCAAAATCTGAATCTAACTCAGCGATCTACATACATTGTGTTTTGTGGGTTCAGGGCACAATAATTTTTTCCTGCCCTGCGCCCATTGGCCAAAAAAAAAATAACTTTAATAAGACAGCTAGGTGGGCGGCGGCGGCGGCCATTTTATGCAAGCTCAGTGCACCAGCACTGCATCTGAGCTTTTGGGACATTAAAAATCCCAATTTTTTGGGCAATATACAACATCTGGATTAGTCAGTGTGCAATTTTAGCTAGAAAAACAGCCATCATTTTCTGGTGTTTTAAAAACACACTTTTTTGCCAAAAACCACTATTTTCCTGATCTGCAAGTGTTAAATTCAAGTTTAATATATGCAGCTTTCATATTCTGTTACAAAAAAAAATTTTAAAAATTATGGCAATATACAACATCTGGATTCTTCAGTGTGCAGTTTAAGCTAGAAATACACCCATCATTTTCTGGGGTTTTAAAAACACACTTTTTTTGCCAAAAAACACTATTTTCCTGATCTGCAAGTGTTAAATTCAAGTTTAATATATACAGCTTTCATATTCTGTTACCAAAAAAACACTATTTTGGCAATATACAACATCTGGATTAGTCAGTGTGCGCACTGCATCTGCGCTTTTGGGACATTGAAAATCCCAATTTTTTGGGCAATATACAACATCTGGATTAGTCAGTGTGCAATTTTAGCTAGAAAAACAGCCATCATTTTCTGGGGTTTTAAAAACACACTTTTTTGCCAAAAAACACTATTTTCCTGATCTGCAAGTGTTAAATTCAAGTTTAATATATGCAGCTTTCATATTCTGTTACCAAAAAAACACTATTTTGGCAATATACAACATCTGGATTAGTCAGTGTGCAATTTAAGCTAGAAATTCAGCTATCAATTTCTAGGGTTTTAAAAACACCCTTTTTTTTTGCCCCAAAAACACTATTTTCCTGATCTGCAAGTGTTAAATTCAAGTTTAATATATACAGCTTTCATATTCTATTACCAAAAAAACACTTTTTTGGCAATATACAACATCTGGATTAGTCAGTGTGCAATTTAAGCTAGAAGTACAGCCATCGTTTTCTGGGGTTTTAAAAACACAATTTTTTGCCAAAAAACACTATTTTCAGGCCTTGCAGCATCAGCACGTGTGAAATTACAGGCTTATATACTGCTGTCAAATTCAGTTGTTAAACAAATTGTTGGCAGCCTTTGCTGCATATGTCATTGTGAGATACACCCTTAATACATTTGGGTTAGAATCAGAGATTTGAAATACCGCTATTTGGTGCACCAATATTTAATTCAGGCCTACTGTGGGTCAGGCCGTGTGAGATACACCCTGTATATACAGGGCTTATATTCTTTCATTAATAAAACACCCTTTTTGGGGCAAAAGACACAATATTTCAGGCCTTGCAGTATAAGCACGTTTGAAATTCCTTGGTTATATACTGCTGCCATATTGAGTTATTAAACAAACACCCGTTTGGGCAAAAAAAGTTTATTTGGCAGCCTTTGCTACATATGTCATGGTGAGATACACCCTTAATACATTTGGGTTAGATTCAGAGATTTGAAATATCGCCATTTGGTGCACCAATATTTAATTCAGGCCTACTGTGGGTCAGATCGTGTGAGATACACCATTTACATACAGGGGTTTGATTCAGGCATTTGAATTACAGCCATTTTGGGCAAAGAAATCTTTAATTGAAGCCTACAGTGGGTCAGGCCGTGTGAGATACACCCTTTAAATACAGAGGTTTGATTCAGACATTTGAAATACAGCCATTTTGGGCAAAGAAATCTTTAATTGAGGCCTACAGTGGGTCAGGCCGTGAGAGATACACCCTTTACGTACAGGGGTTTGATTAAGGCATTTGAAATACAGCCATTTTGGGCAAAGAAATCTTTAATTGAGGCCTACAATGGGTCAGGCCGTGTGAGATACACCCTTTACATATAGCGGATTGATTCAGGCATTTGAAATATAGCCATTTTGGGCAAAGAAATCTATAATTGAGGCCTACAGTGGGTCAGGGCATGTGAGATACACCCTCTACATACAAAGGTTTGATTCAGGCATTTGAAATACAGCCATTTTGGGGAAACAAATCTTTAATTCAGGCATAGTCTGGTTCAGGCCGTGTGAGATACACCCTTTACATACTGTCGTTCTATTCTACTATTAATTAAACACCCATTTAGGACAAGATCCTAAATTCGAGAAATATGAGGAGAGATTCAAATAAGGGATGTGACCCAAGTCGTGGTGCTGCTGGTGGAGCGGAAATGGTGATTTTAGTTCAAACTTAACTTTTAATTATTTTATATAGAATATGGTCCCTAGGTGTTCTGTTTAGAAACAAAAAAAGTGCATGATGACACTAGGGGTGCAAAGATATATTTGTGTACGGCGGCACCTTAGATGCAAAAAAAAAAAGGGTATGTGCGCGGCGGCACTTTGAAAAACCAGTGGTCCTACCGTACAGGCCAGGATCCTCCGGTTACCGTAGATGTTCAGTGAATTTCGGTTAGCTGAAAAGAAGAGCAATTAAGGCTGGGCGGGGGTATTAGTGGGTTGGGGGTCCCTAGACAGCCCTATGATAAAGGTGCTATCTCGGCCCTGATGTCCTAAACACGGAGCACCCGTTCTGATAAGAACGACCCCGTCCGGAACCTTGCCCTTTTACTACTTGGCCCTATTGTGCCCTAGTGTAGCTAATCCCTTCACGCATGTTTCGTATAGAAAACTCATCAGGGGAAGCTTAGGCACACACAATGGGGCAATACAGTAAGCACTATAGCGTTGGTTTTTAAATTGTTATCAACACATATAGTAATATTAAACAGTGGGTGACACAAATGGTACCTTACAGTGGTAGCCTTTGATCCAGACTCCACATATGTACCTGGGCGCAGTACTTGCCTAGCGATATTCAGGCAGTGTTGGAAGGTTGGCCTAGTTGGGGGTCCGATCCTTCTCAAGGAGCGCAGCAGTGTCCCCGGAGGTCGTGTAAGGTACCATTTGTGTCACCCACTGTTTAATATTACTATATGTGTTGATAATCAATTTAAAAACCAACGCTATAGTGCTTATTGTATTGCCCCATTGTGTGTGCCTAAACTTCCCCTGATGAGTTTTCTATACAAAACATGCGTGTAGGGATTAGCTACACTAGGGCACAATAGGGCCAAGTAGTAAAAGGGCAAGGTTCCGGACGGGGTCGTTCTTATCAGAACGGGTGCTCCGTGTTTAGGACGTCAGGGCCGAGATAGCACCTTTATCATAAGGCTCTCTAGCGACCCCCAACCCACTAATACCTCCGCCCAGCCTTAATTGCTCTTCATTTCAGCTAACCGAAATTCACTGAACATCTACGGTGACCGGAGGATCCTGGCCTGTACGGTAGGACCACTGGTTTTTCAAAGTGCCGCCGCGCACATACCCTTTTTTTTTTTTGCATCTAAGGTGCCGCCGTGTACAAATATATCTTTGCATCCCTAGTGTCATCATGCACTTTTTTTGTTTCTAAACAGAACACCTAGGGACCATATTCTATATAAAATAATTAAAAGTTAAGTTTGAACTAAAATCACCATTTCCATTTCACTTACATATGTCTCCAAATACTGGTGATCAAATCATCAACTAAATATATAGCTCCCCTTAGCTGCTGGTGGAGCTCCTGTTGCAGGGAGAGGATGTGGTCGATCTGTGCCAGCTACACACACAAGTGAAACCCCTTCCTCGGGTGCGAGTAGGCGACAAAACCTGCAGCGTTTTTTTGTGTGACCTAATGCCGCTATACGAATGGTGAGGCCTGAACAAGTACAGGCGATAGTAGATTGGGTTGCTGACAGTGGATCCAGTTCCTTCACATTGTCTCCCACCCAGTCTCCTGCTGAAAGACCACAGTTGGCACATGCAGCCAATGTCCATCAGTCTTTCACCTCACCCCCTTGCAAATCAGCCAAGCAGTCTGAGCCCCAAGTCATGCAGCAGTCTCTTCTGCTTTTTGATGACTCTGTTAGCAGGGTTTCCCAGGGTCATCCACCTAGCCCTGCCCCAGAAGTGGAAGAGATTGAGTGCACCGATGCCCAACCACTTATCTTTCAAGATGAATACATGGGAGGACCATCGCAGCACGTCTCGGATGATGACGAAACACAGGTGCCAACTGCTGGGGCTTTTGAAAGTGTGCAGACCGACAAGGAAGGCAGGGGTGAAGACTGGGTGGAAGATGATGTGGAGGACGATGAGGTCCTCGACCCCACATGGAATCAAGGTCATGTGAGTGACCTATGTAGTTCGCAGGAAGAGGCGGTGGTCGCACAGAGCCACCAGCACAGCAGAAGAGGGAGCAGGGTGCAAAAGCGGAGCGGCCGTCCTCTAGACAGTACGCCTGCTACTGCCCACTGCAGCAAGGGACCGAGCACACCAAAGCCAGCTCCAAGGAGTTCCCTGGTGTGGCAGTTCTTCAGACAATGTGCTGACTACAAGACACGAGTTGTTTGCACGCTGTGCAATCAGAGCCTGAAGCAAGGCATAAACGTTCTCAACCTGAGCACAACCTGTAGGACCAGGCATTTAAGTGCAAAGCACGAGCTGCAGTGGAGTAGACACCTAAAAAAACAAGAAAGGTCTCCTCCTGCTTCCTCTTGTGCTGCAGTCTCTGCCTTTTTCATCCACCTCTGGAGTGACTGTGCCACCTGCCACCCTGCAAACAGAGGATCTGCTAGTAACACCAACATCTGGGTCACCAAGCATCTCCGCAATGTCCCACGGAAGCGTTCAGCTCTCCATCTCCCAAACGCTGGAGAGGAAGAGGAAGTACCCACCCGCGATCCCTAGCCCTGAATGCCAGCATTTCTAAATTACTGGCCTTTGAAATGCTGTCATTCCGTCTGGTGGAGACGGATAGTTTTAAAGGCCTTATGGCAGTGGCTGTCCCACAGTACGTCGTGCCCAGCCGCCACTACTTTTCCAGGATAGCCATCCCTTCCCTGCACACCAAGTAGGGGACAAAATCAAGTGTGCACTGCGCAACACCATCTGTGGCAAGGTGCACCTGACTATTGATATGTGGACCAGTAAGCACGGTCAGGGCCGTTATATCTCCATAACAGCTGGTCAGCGCAACAACTTCACCACCAACTTCAGCACAGCCAGAAGTAAACGACAGCAGGCAGTTTTAAAACGTATCTACAGGGAGTGCAGAATTATTAGGCAAGTTGTATTTTTGAGGTTTAATTTTATTATTGAACAACAACCATGTTCTCAATGAACCCAAAAAACTCATTAATATCAAAGCTGAATATTTTTGGAAGTAGTTTTTAGTTTGTTTTTAGTTTAAGCTATTTTAGGGGGATATCTGTGTGTGCAGGTGACTATTACTGTGCATAATTATTAGGCAACTTATCAAAAAACAAATATATACCCATTTCAATTATTTATTTTTACCAGTGAAACCAATATAACATCTCAACATTCACAAATATACATTTCTGACATTCAAAAACAAAACAAAAACAAATCAGTGACCAATCTAGCCACCTTTCTTTGCAAGGACACTCAAAAGCCTGCCATCCATGGATTCTGTCAGTGTTTTGATCTGTTCACCATCAACATTGCGTGCAGCAGCAACCACAGCCTCCCAGAGACTGTTCAGAGAGGTGTACTGTTTTCCCTCCTTGTAAATCTCACATTTGATGATGGACCACAGGTTCTCAATGGGGTTCAGATCAGGTGAACAAGGAGGCCATGTCATTAGATTTTCTTCTTTTATACCCTTTCTTGCCAGCCACGCTGTGGAGTACTTGGACGCGTGTGATGGAGCATTGTCCTGCATGAAAATCATGTTTTTCTTGAAGGATGCAGACTTCTTCCTGTACCACTGCTTGAAGAAGGTGTCTTCCAGAAACTGGCAGTAGGACTGGGAGTTGAGCTTGACTCCATCCTCAACCCGAAAAGGCCCCACAAGCTCATCTTTGATGATACCAGCCCAAACCAGTACTCCACCTCCACCTTGCTGGTGTCTGAGTCGGACTGGAGCTCTCTGCCCTTTACCAATCCAGCCACGGGCCCATCCATCTGGCCCATCAAGACTCACTCTTATTTCATCAGTCCATAAAACCTTAGAAAAATCAGTCTTGAGATATTTCTTGGCCCAGTCTTGACGTTTCAGCTTGTGTGTCTTGTTCAGTGGTGGTCGTCTTTCAGCCTTTCTTACCTTGGCCATGTCTCTGAGTATTGCACACCTTGTGCTTTTGGCCACTCCAGTGATGTTGCAGCTCTGAAATATGGCCAAACTGGTGGCAAGTGGCATCTTGGCAGCTGCACGCTTGACTTTTCTCAGTTCATGGGCAGTTATTTTGCGCCTTGGTTTTTCCACACGCTTCTTGCGACCCTGTTGACTATTTTGAATGAAACGCTTGATTGTTCGATGATCACGCTTCAGAAGCTTTGCAATTTTAAGAGTGCTGCATCCCTCTGCAAGATATCTCACTATTTTTGACTTTTCTGAGCCTGTCAAGTCCTTCTTTTGACCCATTTTGCCAAAGGAAAGGAAGTTGCCTAATAATTATGCACACCTAATATAGGGTGTTGATGTCATTAGACCAGACCCCTTCTCATTACAGAGATGCACATCACCTAATATGCTTAATTGGTAGTAGGCTTTCGAGCCTATACAGCTTGGAGTAAGACAACATGCATAAAGAGGATGATGTGGTCAAAATACTCATTTGCCTAATAATTCTGCACGCAGTGTATTTGTGGGACAAACCCCACACAGCGCAGGAGCTGTGGACGGGCCTTGAACAACAGACCGATGAGTGATTTGTGCCAGTCAGCCTCAAGCCCGGCCTGGTGGTGTGCGATAATGGGCGAAATCTCGTAGCAGCTCTGGGACTAGCCGGTTTGACGCACATCCCTTGCCTGGCGCATGTGCTGCATTTGGTGGTGCAAAGATTCCTTAAAAATTACCCCGATATGTCAGAGCTGCAACATAAAGTGTGGACCGTCTGTGCGCGCTTTCGGCGTTCTCACCCTGCTGCTGCTCGCCTGTCAGCGCTGCAGCGTAACTTCGGCCTTCCCGCTCACCGCCTCCCAAGTTGCTCCGAGGGTGGGTTCCTGCACCCACAAACCCAAGGTACACAATTGTCCAGCCAGGGCACAGTTCTGGAGGATGAGGAGGTGGAGGATGAGGAGGAGGAGATGGAGGAGGAGGAACCATGTTCACAGCAGGGTGGCACCCAGACCAGCTCATGGCCATCACTGGTGCGTGGATGGGGGTATACAGAGGACACATACGATACTCCTCCCACAGAGGACAGCTTTTCGCTGCCTCTGGGCAGCCTGGCACACATGAGCGATTACATGCTGCAGTGTCTCCGCAATGACCGCCGAGTTGCCCACATTCTAACTTGTGCTGATTACTGGGTGGCCACGCTGCTGGATCCCCGTTTCAAGGACAACGTACTGAACTTAATTCCCTCACTGGAGCGTGATCGTAAGATGCGCGAGTACAAGCGCACGCTGGTAGACGCGCTGCTGGTGGCATTCTTACCTGACAGTGGGGGCACAGTGGAAGCACAAGGCGAAGGCAGAGAACGAGGAAGAGGTCACCAACGCAGCTGGGGCACCGCTAGCACCTCAGAAGGCAGGGTTAGCATGGCCGAAATGTGGAAAAACTTTGTCAGCACGCCACAACAACCAGCACCACCAGCTGATATGGAACGTCTTAGCAGGAGGCAGCATTTCACCAACATGGTGGAGCAGTATGTGTGCACACGCCTACACGTACTGAATGACGGGTCTGCCCCCTTCAACTTCTGGGTCTCCCAATTGGGAACATGGCCTGAGCTTGCCCTTTACGCTTTGGAGGTGCTGGCCTGCCCTGCAGCCAGTGTATTATCTGAACGTGTGTTTAGCACGGCAGGGGGCGTCATCACAGATAAGCGCAGCCACCTGTCCACAGCCAATGTGGACAAGCTCACGTTCATTAAAATGAACCAGGCATGGATCCCTCAGGACTTGTCCGTACCTTGTGCAGAATAGATATGTATACCGGCAATAACCAGCCATTGTTATACTGCAGCGCAATTGCTCATTCTTGTATTTTGGATATTTCACATTCTTTTAGAGTGTACCCTAATTAAAAAAAATAAAAAATTAAACCAAAAAACTGTGTTGGCTACCTCGTCCTCCTCCACCGCCGCTTCCACCTACACCGCTACGTCCACTGCCTCCTCAAACTCCTACTCCATATGGAACTCCACCTCATAAATCTAATTTTTTTTTTTTATTTGTACGTATTTTATTTTATATCTTTTCACTACTTTGTCAGTTACATTTTCTGGTAGAATTCTGCAATTTTTGGGTGTATAGTACCACTGCTATTCCAAATAGACAGGTTTAAAAAAAAAAATAATTGTCATTTACATTTTAGGGTGAAATTAACCAATTAGACCGGTAAAAAAAAAAATATAACATTTGTCAGTTACATTTTTGTGTCAAATTCACAAATTTTTGTATGTAATATATCCTTCCTCTACCTAGTTGACAGCTTAATAAATTTCAATAATTTTTATTTTACATTTTCGGGTGACAATAAACAATTGTTTTCTGTCATAAACCCCTGCTCTACCAATGCCCAGACAGTAGAAACACCCAGAAAATGACCCCATTTCGGAAAGTAGACACCATAAGGTATTCGCTGATGGGCATAGTGAGTTCATGGAAGTTTTTATTTTTTGTCACAAGTTAGCGGAAAATGATATATATATATATATTTTTCTTACAAAGTCTCATATTCCACTAACTTGTGACAAAAAATAAAATTTTACATGAACTCACCATACCCCTCACAGAATACCTTGGGGTATCTTCTTTCCAAAATGGGGTCACTTGTGGGGTATTTATACTGCCCTGGCATTTTAGGGGCCCTAAAGCGTGAGAAGAAGTCTGCAATCCAAATGCGTACAAAATGCCCTGTGAAATCGTAAAGATACTCTTTGGAATTTGGGCCCCATTGTGCACCTAGGCTGCAAAAAAGTGTCACACATGTGGTATCGCCGTACTCAGGAGAAGTTGGGCAATGTGTTTTGGGGTGTATTTTTACATATACCCATGCTGGGTGAGAGAAATGTCTCTGTAAAAGTCAACTTTTCCCATTTTTTTATACAAAGTTGTCATTTTAGAGAGATATTTCTCTCACTCAGCATGGGTATATGTAAAATGACACCACAAAACACATTGCCCAACTTCTCCTGAGTATGGCGATACCACATGTGTGACACTTTTTTGCAGCCTAGGTGCACAAAGGGGCCCAAATTCCAAAGAGTATCTTTACGATTTCACAGAGCATTTTTAGATATTTGGATTCCAGACTTCTTCTCACGCTTTAGGGCCCCTAAAATGCCAGGGCAGTATAAATACCCCACATGTGACTCTATTTTGGAAAGAAGACACCCCAAGGTATTCCGTGAGGGGCATGGTGAGTTCATAGAAGTTGTTTTTTTTGTCACAAGTTAGCGGAAATTTTTATTATTTTTTTTTCTCACAAAGTCTCTCTTTCCGCTAACTTGTGACAAAAAGTTCAATCTTTCATGGACTCAATATGCCCCTCAGCGAATACATTGGGGTGTCTTCTTTCCGAAATGGGGTCACATGTGGGGTATTTATACTGCCCTGGCATTTTAGGGGCCCTAAAGCGTGAGAAGAAGTCTGGAATATAAATGTCAAAAAAAAAATCCGCATTTGGATTCCGTGAGTGGTATGGTGAGTTCATGTGAGATTTTATTTTTTGTCACAAGTTAGTGGAATATGAGACTTTGTAAGAAAAAACAAAAAAATAAAATCAATTTCCGCTAACTTGTGCCAAAAAAATTAAAATCTTCTATGAACTCGCCATGCCCCTCAAAAGTGATCTTTTTATAGCGCCGCAGCGATTTTACAGTGTTTTTGCAGTGATCAGAAAAAAAATAATTCTGGCACTGCGGTGGGGCGGACTGAAGAGCCTATAGAACATGTCCTATTTTTGTCCGCAATTGCGGACAAGAAAAGGCATTTTCTATATAGTTCTGGCAATGTGCAGATCCGCAAAATGCGGAAAGCACATTGCCGGTGTCCGTGTTTTGCGGATCCGTGGATCCGCGGATCCGCAAAACACATACGGGCATCTGAATGGAGCCTTACAGGGGGGTGATCAATGACAGGGGGGTGATCAATGACAGGGGGGTGATCAGGGAGTCTATATGGGGTGATCACTCCCCTGTCATTGATCACCCCCCTGTAAGGCTCCATTCAGACGTCCGTATGTGTTTTGTGGATCCGCGGATCCGTAAAACACATACGGACGTCTGAATGGAGCCTTACAGGGGGGTGATCAATGACAGGGGGGTAATCAGGGAGTCTATATGGGGTGATCACCCCCCTGTCATTGATCACCCCCCTGTAAGGCTCCATTCAGACGTCCGAATGTGTTTTGCGGATCCGCGGATCCGTGGATCCGCAAAACACATACGGACGTCTGAATGGAAGTTTACAGGGGCGTGATCAATGACAGGGGGGTGATCAGGGAGTCTATATGGGTTCTATACGATCCTGCGTTCGGCGGTCCTGGGGTGGTTAATTGATGCGCGCCACCTCCTTTGATTCAATGCTTAAACTTAAACAAGTTGTACCACATTTGCACTACAATAATTTGTCCCACATTTCCGTTATACTCATTTGGCCAACATTTGCGCCTCAATAGCTTTTCCCACATTTCCGCTTGACTCTTTTGGCCCACATTTGGGCTTCTGTAATTTCTCTAACATTTGCGCCTCAATATGTTTTCCCACATTTCTGCTTGATCCCTAATTTTTTAAATAAATTTATCTCCCTTAAATTTGGTCTCATTTTCTCACGCTCCCTCTCCGGCCTGGAACCCTGATTCCCCGCTACCCGTGATCACCTTGGTAGGCGCATAAAAGAACATCGAAAGTTGATTATATTTCCCAATGTTTTGGGGTGTACCCTAATTTTTAAAATACAAATATATTTAAAACCAAAAAGAAGTGTAGGCTACCTCCTCCTCCACCGCCACTTCCACCTACTCGCCACATCCACCGCCTCCTCAACCTCCTACTCCATATGGACCTGGTCCTCCTAGATCAAGATTATTATTTTTTATTTTTACGTATTTTATGTTATTTCAATAATTTCCCTATCCACATTTGTTTGCAGAGCACTTGCCATGCTCTTAACCACATTTTGACAACATTTGCAGCCCTCTAGCCCTTTCCATGAAATTTTTACAGCCATTTTAGTGCTCAAAAGTTCGGGTCCCCATTGACTTCAATGGGGTTCGGGGTCACATTCGGGTCAAGTTCGGGTCCCGAACTCGAACTTTTTTCCGAAGTTTGGCCGAACCCGTAGAACCCGAACATCCAGGTGTCCGCTCAACTCTACTTACCATCCCTTCCGGAGAGCAGCAACACGTGGTGACGCCTCAAAGGTGTCCGGGCGACCCAGCGTAGCTTTGGGGCCACGCCAAACCCACCCACACAGGTGGACTCTATTTACTGATTAGGTGTCTTCTGAAGGCAATTGATCAACCTGGATTTTACTTCAGAGAAAAAGAGTATAGGGGGCTGAATACAAATGCACACTAGACTTTTAAGATTGTATCATTTTCTTTTCACTTCACACATACTTGCTACTTTGTGTTGGTTTATCACATAAAATCCCAATAAAATATCACGAAAGGGTATGAATACTTTTTCAAGGCACCAACAGTAATACAACTTGAGATACATGCTGTAGAACTAGTATAAGGCAACAGAGGCTGCTAATATTCAATAACTATTACAATGGTTTTAAAAGGAGGATTGTTGTCTTTCGTGTCAGGTGATAAATGTGAACGTTCAGCTATACAGCTATTAAGGGGGCCGTGACTGCACATTAGAATGGTTATTTGTATTTTATTGTATATTATTTTGTGTTTTTATATCATAATTAAATCTGCTAAATTACACTAAGAGCCAGCCATTTATGTGAAATTTTGAATTGCAGCTAGAGGTTATAGAACAGACTGTGTGCTTGTGTCTGTGTCCCTGGAGACAGTTTTTGGTGAGTGCCCCTGTTTTATTAGTGTTTTAATCTGTATAGTAGTCGGAGTAGATTGTTCAATGCAGAGCTTCAAAGAGATTAGATGTGTATTTAAAATACATTATGTATACCCGCAGTTGCCACTTAGGAGCTTGCTGCAATTGTTTGCATGAAGCTCCCTCTAGTGTTGGCAGCATTACTAAAACCCAAGGGAAATAATGCATACTAGAGATGAGTAAATCAATTTTTATTAAATTTTTACAAAAATTCTGCTGCCACTCGAATCTGAAGTTTTGGTAAAAAATTAGAGATGAGCAATTCGAAGCCCACGAAGTGAAATTCAATCCGAATTTCAGGATAAATTCGATTCGCCTAGAAGACGAATTTCCTCGTGCTTTGTGTCAGCGAATCGATTTAACCTGAAATAGTATAAAAAAAAAAAACATTTAAACTTACCTCCTCCATTTGCTTGCGACGGGTCGCCAGCCTCCATCTTGCTTGAAGATCTCGGCAGAAATCCCGTGCGGCGCGAGATTACATCATCACGCTGGCCTTGCGAGAACTTCAAGCAAGGTTGCGGCGGCCCGTCACAAACAAATGGAGGCGGTAAGTTTGATTTAGTTTTTTAAAATTGTTAATTTTACACTCAGATGCCGCGATCATGTGTGAATGCGGCATCTGAGGGTTACAATGATGGGGGCGGCGCTATCGCAGCTCCCTGTCATTGCACCTGCTACTTACAAAAGAATGTGCTTCATGGCGAAGTAATTCGCCACAAAGCAAATTTTTTGTGAAATTCTGCGAATCAGCAGAATCGAACTTTTAAGAAATTCGCTCATCCTCAGTTATTATCTACAGATGAATTGCACAAATTGGCACCTGTGCTATTTTACTGTGAAAATTTTAAGGAAAAAGGTGAAGATGAAAGATCATGTGACCCTGGGAGGCTGCCGGCCGGCCTGTGAGCCAATCACAGGTCAGGATTTTGGCAGGTCCTTCAGTCTCTGGGCTTGCTCAGAAGCCACATACGTCATTCTGAGTGCCGCTTACAGTGTGGGAGGACGTTTGTTGGATGAGTCTGCTAGAGAACAATTACATACACAAGCCAGAAATCTGGACAATTTAGGGACAAATTTAGTTAGATTGAATCAATAGGTAGAAAAGTCAGGGTTTTATCAGGGAAAGCATAAGGTCACTCAGAGTTCTTTGTGAGTGTTTTATACTGAAGGCAGCTGCCGAGAAATGAACGCTTCATGTAATGCATTACAATCAGCAAAATCCTGCAGTGCCTACAGAAACATTATTTTTTCAGCAGCCAGCCTTTTTTTTAAAATAAAACACAAACAAACAAACAAAAAAAAGCTAAACCTTTACAGGTCATAAGTGTTTTATAGCCATATCCCCAGGCAATCCCAACAACATGCATTTCGGTGGATACGGTGCGCTAAGGATTAGAAATGATCGAATCAAAGCTGACGAAGTGGAATTTGTTCCAAATTTCAAGAAAAATTCGATTCACAACGAATGCAAATTTAATTGAGCTTCGTGGTAACTAGAGTTGAAGCGGACACCTGGATGTTCGGGTTCGGCGGGTTTGGCTGAACTTTGCAAGAAAGTTTGAGTTCGGGACCCAAACTTGACCCGAACTTGACCCCGAACCCGAACCTCATTGAAGTCAATGGGGACCCGAACTTTGGAGCACTAAAATAGCTCTAAAAAAGTCATGGAAAGGGTTAGAGGGCTGCAAAAGGAAGCACAATGTGGTTAAGAGCATGGCAAGTGCTCTGCAAACAAATGTGGATAAAATAACATAAAATACGTAAAAATAAAAAATAATACTCTTGATCCAGGAGAAGGAGGTCCATATGAAGTAGGAGGTTGAGGAGGCGGTGGATATGGCGGTGTAGGTGGAAACGGCGGAGGAGGAGGAGGTAGCCAACACTGTTTTTTGTTTTGTTTTTTCAAATTTTAGTAGACCCCAAAACAAAAATATACAAAATAAAACAAAGAAAAAAGTGCGCTGGAGTACAACAATGGCTGGGTGAGGCCGGTATACATGTCTATTCTTCACAAGGTACGGACAAGTCCTGTGGGATCCCTGCCTGGTTCATTTTAATGAATGTGAGCTTGTCCACATTTGCTGTGGACAGGTGGCTGTGCTTCTCTTTGATAACCACCTCCTGCCATGCTAAACAAACGATCAGACAATACACTGACTGCAGGGCAGGTCAGCACCTCCAAGGCGTTAAGGGCAAGCTCAGGCCATGTGCCCAATTTTGAGATCTAGAAGTTGAAGGGGGCAGACCCATCAGTCAGCACGTGTAGGCGTGTGCACACATATTGCTCCACCATGTCGCACGTCCCCGTGATGTCCACGATCCAATTTAATATCTTCTCTATCATTTTCGATGTTCTTTTATGAGCCTACCATGGTGATCACGGGTAAAGGGGAATCAGGGTTCCATGCCGGAGAGGGAGCCTGAGAAAGTTATAAAAGCAGAAGCATCCAAGTAAAGGAGGGGGCGTGCGTCAATAACCCACTCCCGACTCAGGGAGGTAGTGACGATAAATATCTGAACAGGACTCTTAAGATGCCCTGTTATTGGAATGATTAATAAAAAATTACAGGGAATGTCACTGCAGTATTTTGGATTAGGAAACGTTAGCCAGGAGATGCCCTGCTGCCGCTTTGTTGACTCTAGATAACTTCTGTCTGATCGCACGTCCCCGTGATGGCCTTGATCCATTTGGATATCTTCCCTATCAACATTTGATGTACTTTTATGCGCTTACTATGGTGATCACGGGTAACGGGGAATCAGGGTTCCATGCCAGAGAGGGAGCCTGAGGAAGGGATACCACATCCAAGGGATGTCAATGGATGAAATGTCATTGAGCGGAAATGTGGGACAAGTTGTTAAAGTGGAAGCATCCAAGTAAAGGAGGGGGCGCGCGGCAATTACCCACTCCCGACTTGGGGAGGTAGTGACGATAAAAAACAATACAGGACTCTTAAGATGCCCTGTTATTGGAATGAGTAATAAAAAATTACAGGGAATGTCACTGCAGTATTTTGGATTAGGAAACGTTAGCCAGGAGAGGCCCTGCTGCCGCTTTTTTTTATGAGCCTACCATGGTGATCACGGTTAGCGGCGAATCAGGGTTCCACACTGGAGAGGGAGCCTGAGAAAGGGATACCACATCCAGGAGAGGTCAATGGCTAAAATGTGATCGAGCGGAAATGTGTGACAAGTTATTAAAGCGGAAGGATCGAATGAAAGGAGGGGGCACGCGTCATTTAAAGACGAATTTTTGAAATTTAAGTCACTGTCACCTATGCAGAGCAGGGTTTTTTTTCACGGCAAAACTGTGTTCATGTCACCCACCAATTGAACAGACGATTTTACAAAAATGAGGTCCCTGTCACCTATGCAGAACAGGGGTTCATTCACGGCAAAAATGGTAAAATGTCACCCAAGAATGTAACAGACGCTTTTGCACCCTGCTCCCTCTTTTGCTGTGCTGGTGGCTCTGTGCGACCACTGCCTAATCCTCCAAACTGCACACGTCACTCGCATGAGCTTGATTCCATGTGGGGTCGAGGACCTTATCGTCCTCCACATCATCTTCCACCCAGTCTTCACCCCTGCCCTCCTTGTCGGTCTGCACACTGCAGAAAGCCCCAGCAGTTGGCACCTGGGTTTCGTCATCATCGGAGACGTGCTGCGATGGTCCTCCCATGTACTCATCCTGAAACATAAGTGGTTGGGCATCGGTGCACTCAATCTCTTCTACTTCTGGGGCAGGGCTATGTGGATGGCCCTGGGAAACCCCGCCAGCAGAGTCATCAAAAAGCAGAAGAGACTGCTGCATGACTTGGGGTTTAGACTGCTTGGCTGATTTGCAACGGGGTGAGGTGAAAGACTAATGGCCATGGGCTGCAGGTGCCAACTCTGATCTTTCAGCAGGAGACTGGGTGGGAGACAATGTGAAGGAACTGGAGGCACTGTCAGCAACCCAATCTACTATCGCATGTACTTGTTCTGGCCCCACCATTCGTAGAGCCGCATTAGGCCCGACCAAATAACGCTGAAGGTTCTGTCGCCTACTCTCACCTGAAGAAGGGGTTTCACTTGTGCGTGTAGCTGGCACAGATGGTTTATGTCAGCGACAATGTAACCGCCAATAGTCAACAATAAAGTTCACTGACAGTAAGGCAGTGCCGGTGTCATAAAGAGGAAAAATGTATTGAGGTCACACAACAGCGTGACAGGCAAATTTTATACTATTGACTGGTTGTATTGGACTGTCGGAAATGCAGCAAAGGCCGCAAATGTCGTATCTTGCACAAAATGGGTGTTTTTTTAAAACCAGAATATAACAGCAGTATCTAACGCTTGTATTGGACTGTCACAAATGCAGCAAAGGCCGCAAAGGTACTTTATGGAAAAAAATATATGATTTTTTTTCACCCACAGTTAAACAGATGGATTTACTGATTTTATTTCACTCAGATTTGCAGTGCAGGCTGCAAAGGTACTTTATGGGAAAAAAATATGATTTTTTCACCCACAATTAAACAGATGGATTTAACTGATTTTCTTTCACTATCACAAATGCAAATGTAATTTTTGGCAAAAAAAAAGTCCCCACAGAATCTAACAGATGGATTTACTTGGATTGTACTTTACAGAAAAAAAATTGAATATGTCACCCCCTGGGGCCCTGAACTCAGACGGATTAACTATATTATTTTCACTTCCCCTGGCACATATGCAGTGCAGGTGCACTTAAAAAATGGGTACATGTTGCCCACTGAACTAAAAGAACAGGATTAAATTATTGTCCCTGGCACATATTCAGTGCTGGTGCACTGAACTTGCACAAAATGGCCGCCGACGCTCACCTAACTAACAGACGGATAAGGGTCCATTCACACGTCCGCAAAATGGGTCCGCATTTGCGGAACGGGTGCAGACCCATTTATTTTCAATGGGGCCAGAATGTGCTGTCCGCATCCGCATTTGCGGATCCTCACTTCCGCATCCGTGCTTCCGTTTCCGCCAAAAAATAGAACGTGTCCTATTCGGACAAGATTAGGCATTTTCTATTATAGTGCTGGCGATGTGCGGTCCGCAAATTGCGGAATGCACATTGCCAGCGCAAAACACTTACGGACGTGTGAATGGACCCTAAAACTTATTTTTCTGTGTCACTGGCCTCAGGGCAGGGTACAAAAATGTTGCACTGCACCGACAAAAAAAAATCGCTGTAGATCGCAGAGTTAACAACAAGTTCTGATATCAGATAGATTCTTTCCTATTCTCTCCCTCACAGCAGCAGCATCTTCTCCCTACACTAGTAAGAGCAGAGTGACGTGCGGCGCTACGTGACTCCAGCTTATACAGAGGCTGGGTCACATGCTGCACTGGCCAATCTCAGTCATGCCATTAGTAGGCATGGCTGTGATGGCTTCTAAGGTCAGACAGTTAAACGCTTGTTGATTGGCTGGCCTGCAACCTTTCAAAAAGCGGCATTAAATCGCCAAAAACCGAACTGGAACCCAAACTTTTGCTGAAATGTTCGGGTTCGGGTCCGGGTCAAAAAATCCTAAAGTTCGGTACGAACCCGAACTTTACAGTTCGGGTGTCACGAGGGTATCAAGAGCCACGTCTGACTCGGTTATACCCGGGGTCAGGAAGTCGCAGCGGGTGGCTGCGCGCTCTATATCTAAAGATCATGGTGTTTCTTAGTTATTGTTTTCTGTGTTTGCCTTGCTATCCTTTTTGTCTCTCTCAGGGATCCGTAGCTTCTCCTCCTCAGCTGTTTCTTGTCTGCCACTCCCTACCTCCTTATATTCTCCCCTCACACTTCTCTAGTTGCCAGTTATAGAGCTTCCTGCCTGGACATCTATACTGACCCACTGGAGTGGTTAATCCTGGTTGTTGTTCCTGTGTGCTACCCTCCAGATCCCTGTTTGGCTTATTGTTGTCTCCTGTTGTCGCCCACCTGGGAATATATGTTGAGTCTGTGTTGTCTGTCCTCCCCTTGGTGTTTTCCCTTAGAGTTAGTGGTGCGGACTAGTGTTCCCATCGCCCTGTTCACTACCTAGGGCTCAGCTCAGGGAAAGCCAGGGCTTTAGGCACGTGATCGGCGTACGGGTGAGGAACCCGTCTAGGGACGTCAGGGCAGCCAGGTGCCAGCCGCCAGGTGAGTCAGGGGTCACCATCTTCCCTCTCACTTGGGCAGGGCCTTCCTCGTTCCCTCCCTCTGTGTCACGTATGTGATAGCCACGCCGACCGTGATATTATAACTGGCCCTTACTTTTTGAGAAAAAAAATAAAAAAAATAAAAAATTTTTTTTTAATTTTTTGTTTGTTGTTTTTTTTTCTCTCTCTACTTAGAATCCAATATGGATCCTATTGATGCCTTGGCAGAACAGCTTCAAAGCCTGTCTTTGGAGGTGGCAGGATTGAAGGCGTCTGTTCTCCAACAACAGCAGCAAATGCAGCAGACCGCACCCCCAGCGGTTGCTATGGGTAACCAGGTTGTCACTGAACCCAAGGTTGCTCTTCCCGACAGATTTTCTGGGGGAAGGGACAAATTTGCAACGTTCCGTGAGGCCTGCAAATTATATTTTAAGTTGCGCCCTTACTCCTCAGGTCATGAAGAACAGCGGGTAGGGATTGTCATTTCCCTGCTTCAGGGGGATCCGCAATCCTGGGCGTTCTCGTTACCCCCTGGTTCTCAGGCTCTTCGGTCAGTGGAGGGATTTTTTGGGGCTTTGGGTCTCATATATGATGACCCTGACCGAGTCGCCCTGGCTGAGTCGAAGTTACGGAGACTCCTACAGGGAGATCGGTCAGCAGAGGAATATTGCTCAGAGTTCCGTAGGTGGGCTACGGATACTCAGTGGAACGACCCGGCTCTCGGGAGTCAGTTCTGCTCTGGGTTATCTGAAAGGGTTAAGAATGCACTGGCGCTGTATGAGACCCCCCTTTCCCTTGATGCTGTTATGTCCCTCTCTATCAGAATAGATAGACGTCTTAGGGAGAGATCGAAAATTCCGGAGCAATTGGTTACCTCTCCCAAGCAACAGTCAGCCTGTACTGACTTAGATGAGCCTATGCAGCTAGGCGGAACTTCTCATCAGGTCCGTCCTCCCGAGATTCGCCGTAGGGGGGGGGCTTGTTTTTTCTGTGGGGGGAGGGGTCATTTCATTAATGTCTGTCCCTCCCTTCTCAAAAACAAAAGACCGTCGGAAAACTACTAACCCCGGGCTGTGCGGAGGATGTCAGCCGGGGGGTATACGTTTCCTCCATACGAACATCTCAATTTGTGTTACCAGCGGTCATTGTTTTTGGTGTTAAGACGGAGTCTATTTCTGTTTTTCTAGACAGTGGAGCAGGGGTAAACTTGATTGATGCCCATTTTGCCCGCACTATGGGTTTGTCTCTCTGTACGCTGCAGAGACCTATTCCCGTATTCGCTATAGATTCTGCTCCTCTGTCTCAGAGAAACCTCACCCACATTGTTCGTAATTTACACCTTCGGGTAGGGGACCACCATAATGAGTGTCTTTCATGTTACGTTCTGGAGGGCCTTCCCTCTCCGGTGGTATTGGGTCTTCCCTGGTTGGTAGCGCACAATCCAGTGGTGGATTGGCAGGCCAGGGAGATATTGGAGTGGAGTGAGCATTGCAAAGAGAATTGCTTAAATAACAATTGCTTAATCGCCTCCATAGCTTCCCTACCTACATTTATTTCGGACTTTGAGGACGTTTTTTCTGAAAAGGGTTGTCAGAAACTACCACCTCATCGTCCTTATGATTGCCCGGTTAACCTGATTCCCGGGGCAAAATTACCAAAGTCCAGGTTGTATAATCTTTCGGGTCCCGAGAGACAAGCCATGAAAGATTATATCTCCGAGAGTCTGGCTAAGGGACACATCAGACCCTCTTCTTCACCCGTGGCTGCAGGGTTTTTCTTTGTTAAAAAGAAAGATGGGGGCCTGCGTCCTTGCTTAGATTTCCGTGAGTTAAACCAGATAACTATCCGTGACCCATACCCTCTTCCTCTCATTCCTGACCTTTTTAATCAGATTGCGGGTGCTAAGTGGTTCTCCAAACTTGATCTTAGGGGGGCCTACAATCTGATTCGTATCAGGGAAGGGGATGAGTGGAAGACAGCTTTTAACACCCCTGAGGGGCATTATGAAAATCTTGTTATGCCTTTCGGTCTGACCAATGCCCCTGCTGTCTTCCAACATTTCGTTAATGATATTTTTAGTCATCTCATCGGCAGGTTTGTAGTCATATACCTAGATGATATCTTAATTTATTCGGCTGATCTGAAAACACATGAGGTGCATGTCAGGCAAGTACTGCAGGTCCTACGGACGAATAAATTATATGCGAAAATTTAAAAATGTGTCTTCGCTGTTCAGGAATTACAGTTCCTGGGATATCTATTATCTGCTTCAGGTTTCCGCATGGATCCTGGGAAGGTCCAGGCAATTTTAGATTGGGATCTTCCTGAGAACCTTAAAGCCCTACAACGGTTTTTGGGTTTCGCTAATTTCTATAGAAAGTTCATTAAAAATTATTCAGTGATCGTTAAACCCCTTACCGACATGACTAGGAAGGGGACGATTTTTCCAAATGGTCTGACGCCGCTAAAGATGCATTTTCCTCTCTAAAGGAGAGGTTTACCTCGGCACCTGTTCTAATTCAACCTGATGTCTCCCAGCCTTTTATTGTCGAGGTAGATGCGTCAGAGGTGGGAGTGGGAGCTGTATTGTCTCAGGGTCCGTCTCCTGGCAAATGGCGTCCTTGCGCTTTCTTTTCCAAAAAATTATCTTCTGCGGTGAAGAATTATGATATTGGAAATAGGGAACTGTTGGCGATTAAACTGGCGCTTGAAGAGTGGCGTCACTTCTTAGAGGGTGCAATCCACCCCGTCACGGTGATTACGGATCACAAGAACCTTCTGTACCTAGAATCGGCTAAACGTCTCACCCCTAGACAAGCTAGGTGGTCGCTATTCTTTACCAGATTTAACTTTGTAATCACCTATCGTCCTGGGGCAAAAAATACCAAGGCAGACGCATTATCTCGTAGTTTCCCTGGAGGGGGTAATGTTTGTGATCCGGTACCTATTTTACAAAGAGGAGTGGTTGTCTCTGCTGTACACTCTGTTCTAGAGGGAAAGGTGTTAGAGGCTCAGGGGGACGCCCCGGCCTCTTGCCCCTCAGAGAAATTGTTTGTACCGTTAAACCTGCGTCTTGAATTATTAAAAGAACATCATAATTCGGCACTTGCTGGACACCCGGGTAGTAAAGCAACCTTGGAGCTTTTATCTCGTCGTTTTTGGTGGCCAAGGTTGCGTCAGGATGTAATGGATTTCGTGTCTACTTGTTCTACTTGTGCACGCGCGAAAGTCTCTCATACACGTCCAGCAGGGTCTTTATTGCCACTTTTCATCCCCAATAGGCCATGGACACATCTGTCAATGGATTTCATCACTGACTTACCGTTGTCGGCGGGTAAAACAGTTATCTTGGTAGTAGTAGACAGGTTTAGCAAAATGGTACACTTTATTGCGCTACCCGCACTTCCTAATGCTAAAACTCTCGCTCAGGTGTTTATCAGTGAAATCGTGAAGCTTCACGGGGTCCCTTCCGATGTGGTTTCGGATCGGGGAACCCAGTTTATTTCTAAGTTTTGGAAAGCTTTTTGTTCCCGTTTGGGGGTTCACTTGTCCTTTTCCTCAGCTTTCCATCCTCAGTCGAATGGACAGACTGAGCGTACCAACCAAAACCTAGAAACATATTTAAGGTGTTTTGTGTCTGAAAACCAAGAGTTGTGGTCATCATACTTACCGTTAGCTGAGTTTGCCATAAATAATCATTATCAGGAGTCCACTGGCAAGTCACCATTCCTTGGTGCATACGGTTTTCATCCCCAATTTTGTACTTTCAAAGAGGGGGGGTCTTCTGGGGTTCCCGAAGAGGAAAGGTTTTCTTCATCTCTTTCATCGGTATGGCAGAAGGTGCAAGTTAACTTGAAAAAGATGAGTGGTAAATATAAATGCATGGCCGATAAGAAACGGTCGCCAGGTCCGGACCTAGGAGTGAATGACTATGTGTGGTTGTCTACTAGGAATATTAAGTTGAAGGTTCCTTCTTGGAAACTGGGTCCTAGGTTCATTGGTCCCTATAAAATAGAAGCCGTCATTAACCCTGTGGCTTTTCGCCTGGAGCTACCTCAGACTTTTAAGATCCATAACGTCTTCCATAAATCGTTACTCAAGAAGTATGTTCCACCTCTAGAACCATCGCCGCTGCCACCTCCTCCTGTTATTGTGGATGGTAATCTGGAGTTTCAAATAGCCAGAATTGTTGATTCTCGTCGGGTCCGCCGCTCTCTTCAGTATCTTGTGCATTGGAGGGGTTACGGTCCCGAGGAAAGAATGTGGGTTCCAGCGTCAGAGGTAAACGCCAACAGGTTAATTCAGACTTTCCATGCCTCTCATCCGGAGAGACCTGGTCCTGAGTGTCCGGAGGCCCCTCGTGAAAGGGGGGGGTACTGTCACGAGGGTATCAGGAGCCACGTCTGACTCCGTTATACCTGGGGTCAGGAAGTCGCAGCGGGTGGCTGCGCGCTCTATATCTAAAGATCATGGTGTTTCTTAGTTATTGTTTTCTGTGTTTGCCTTGCTATCCTTTTTGTCTCTCTCAGGGATCCGTAGCTTCTCCTCCTCAGCTGTTTCTTGTCTGCCACTCCCTACCTCCTTATATTCTCCCCTCACACTTCTCTAGTTGCCAGTTATAGAGCTTCCTGCCTGGACATCTATACTGACCCACTGGAGTGGTTAATCCTGGTTGTTGTTCCTGTGTGCTACCCTCTGGATCCCTGTTTGGCTTATTGTTGTCTCCTGTTGTCGCCCACCTGGGAATATATGTTGAGTCTGTGTTGTCTGTCCTCCCCTTGGTGTTTTCCCTTAGAGTTAGTGGTGCGGACTAGTGTTCCCATCGCCCTGTTCACTACCTAGGGCTCAGCTCAGGGAAAGCCAGGGCTTTAGGCACGTGATCGGCGTACGGGTGAGGTCAGGGGTCACCATCTTCCCTCTCACTTGGGCAGGGCCTTCCTCGTTCCCTCCCTCTGTGTCACGTATGTGATAGCCACGCCGACCGTGATATCGGGTTCGCTCAACCCTAGTGGTAACAAATCACATGATGATTTTTTGTTAAAAGCGTATAGGAGCGTATTTCAGTCCCACAAAACAATTCGATACGCACTTCACTGTTTAAGTTTTTTCCGGTGAAAGCGCATAGGGACGTATTACATTAAAAAAAGAATAATATATACGCACTGCATTGTTGCAGTGATTTCTGGTGAAATCGTATAGGGGCGTATTTCATTAACAACAAGAAAAATCTATACGCATTTCACTGCTTAATTTTTACCTGGTGAAAGCGTATAGGGGCATTTTTCTGTAACAAAAATAAAAATCTATACACACTTCACTGCTTAATTTTTCCTGATGAAATCGTATAGGGGCATTTTTCTTTAACCAGAAGAAAAATATATACGCACCTCACTGCTTAATTTTTACTGGTTGAAAGCATTTGCTGGCCTATTTCAGTAACAGAAATAAAAATCAATAACCCTTTGAATCCAGAGTAAAAAAAACAGGCTGGTTTTGAGAGCTCCAGTTATATAAGCAGGCATATAACGAGAGTTTGTGCGTCGTGTGTTTGATTTAAGTGTGTGTTTTTATAAGTGTGTGACTATAGATTAAGTGACTTCAGTGGGGGACTGCAGTAAATCAGTTTCTTATTACTGCATTATATTGTATTTTTCGCTTTCGTTGTGTAATCCCCATCTAGTATGTGTTCCATTATTGACAGTGCAGTCCAGTGCACATCTTGTCTGATGTATGCAGTCCTGGAACAGCCGTTCGAGGGTGTATATCATTGTTCAAAATGTGAGCAAATTACCCGTTTGGAATCGCAAATTGAGTATCTAAACTGGCGAGTTTCAACACTGAGAAGCGTTAACAATTTAGAAAAGAGTTTGTTGGTCACTGAGCAAGCACTCTATGGGGTAGGTGAGGGTGATAGTGAGGAGGCTGAGGAAAGTGAGGTAGCTAGCTGGGTGACAGTAAGAAAGCGGGGTCGAGGGAAGAGTGGCAGGGAGGCTAGACCTGATCTGGCACACCTCAACAAGTTTGCACGGTTGGCAGATGAGGGGGATCTCGGTTCAGGGACAGCACTGAAACAGCCGGACACTTCCTCTGCCAGTCAAGCAGGGGACCAGGAGAGCAGGGCAGGCCAGACAGGTGCTGGTAGTGGGAGACTCTATTATTAGGGGTACAGAAAGACCGTGATCGCCGAACAATGTGCTGTCTTCCTAGTGATACAGTTCGACACATCGCGGATCGGGTTGACAGATCTGGGAGGGGCTGGAGAAACATGGTGACCAATCAGAAACATGGTGACCGACAACAGGAAGAACATGGTGTCGGCACTGCGTCAAGGAAGGCTGAGCATCCCCCAACATAGGCTGATATACGATGTTTCCACCCATTGGAATTCCACCCTCAATATGTTGGACCGACTATACAAACAGAAAAAGGCCATCAACGATTTCTTGATGATGCAAGCGGATAGGAGTACTGTGGCAAAACCAAACTCGCCACTGGGTTTTGGAGAGGACTGGCTGCTGGCCTCTTGCCCCTGGATTATGGGCCAGATACTAACTTTTAAACTCCTGAACCTATTCAAGTGAATTTTGGATAGGTTTGTCCCAAAGTTATACTGTTTAAATTGATGTAAGTTATATGTATGGCCAATGTAAACTCACAAAGTTGTAACAATTTATAATAAGTGTAACTTGTCAGCTTGGGAGGAAATGCTGGGTGTGTTTATATTGTGCCATTGTCCCATTGTGTGTTTAAAGGGTGATGTCTGTCCTATTGTCTGCACATGTGTATTGGTGACTTCTCTTTGTCTTGAGAGATAATTGGATTACGCCTCGGGTGTCTCGAGGGCAGAGAGGAGGAAACCATGATGCATTGTGGGGATGTGTTGTGTCTGTGTGTCCTAAGTGCTGTTTATCTGTCCTATGTCACAGTCTTCATTCTGGTCCCCTAGGAGGCGTGTACACCAGATGGGCTGTACTTACATTGTATGTGTTGTAAATTACTAATTGGTTGCATTTCAAAACCCTGTGGGCAGTACTATGTTTGTGGTTTATGAATAAAAGAGGCTGTACGTGAAGTACAGTCAGACCACTGTTTGACCCTCAACACGGAGCCTTGTCTCGTTATTGGGGGGATTCACTGTATGCTGTTAGAAGACCGATTGCCAGGATTGTATGCTTTTCCTGTTCGTCTGCTAGCAGCTATTTGTGAGGTTCCAGTTTGGAGTGCTACTTTGTATCCGGTTCGGGAGTTTGGTGTATCCTGCAGTAGCTGTGCCTGTCTCTCAGAAAGGGGCTTATCGCCTAAATGGATTTTAACCCCTTGTCTGCGGAAACGGTCCGTTACATTGGTGGCAAGCAGTGGGATCGTTCCTACAGCCAGAAGGACAGCTACAAAGAAACATCATTCCCTGGAATTACAATTTGAGGGCAACGCATGTCCCAGTACAGCGACCCTGACAGCACCAGAATGGAAACAGCAGTGGAGTACGATGAGGGTGTCATGGATGACCGAGATGCAGTCCGCAAAGGCATCTGGTACCAGGTACTGGGTATTGTGGAGTATATGCAGGACAAGAGACTCCCCACGGAAGACCAGCGTTTGCAGAAGCGAGTAGCCCTGCGGATGCCCTTCCTGGGAGAGCAGCCCCGGGAGTAATGGGTAAAGGAATTGGAACTCCTAGCATGGCGGGAGCTGTGGCTGGAAGATGCCTACCAGGCGCTCTGGTGGTATGGGGCACAGTACCTACCCAGGACAGCTGAGCATGACAAGCCGGAGGGAGAGGAGTTTGATGGTCCTGGCTTGTTATGGGAGACTTTTTCAGAGCTGGAGTTTGGGAGCCCTACACAAGCCCGGTTCCATGATCTCTTGGAATGGAGGGAGAGCAGGTATGACTGGGACGACACTCATGAGATTGAGCAGGACCTGGTCCACCTGGTGACCCGGGAGATGGAGCTGGAACAGGGATACCAGCAGCTGTTCCACGCCAGTGAGAAGGCTCAGCAGGACAGTAAGGTGACAAACCCAGTCTCCATTCCCCAGCGGCAGTGTGAAGTGCAGGGAGAGGAGAGCAGCGTCCTCCCTCCCCAGCGGCAGGCTGAGTTACAGGGGGCAGAGGTAGTTGTTCCTGCCCCCCAGCAGCAGAGTGATATGCCGGGAAGGCAGTGTGAAATGCAGGGAGAGGAGAGCAGCGTCCTCCCTCCGCAGCGGCAGGCTGAGTTACAGGGGGCAGAGGTAGTTGTTCCTGCCCACCAGCAGCAGCATGATTTTTTGGGAATTGGGAGCCCAGTCTCCATTCCCCAGTGACAGGCGGAGTTACAAGGGGAAGAGACAGTCGGTCCTGTCCCCCAGCGGCAGAGTGTCCAGCAGGGAATAGAGAGCCCAGTCTCCTTTCCCCAGCAGCAGGACACTGTATTGGTAGCGGAGACGGTCAGTCGCCCTCCCCAGCGGCTGGAAGTATGTATGGGAGAGGAGCTCGTTACCCCCTCTCCCCAGCGGCAGCTTAACGCACCAGGGGGAGACAGTAAGCCCCACAACAGTGCAGATGGGACCGTGGTCTCTGCACTTACAGCACAGGGGGTAGAGACAGTCGGTCTCCCCCTCCAACAACCAGACTCTAAGCCAGGGAGCAACACAGAGACCGGGAGTACCAGCTTCCAACCTAACCTTGGTGGACTCACTGGACAGAGACAGGCTACAAAATGCAACAGGTCCAGTATTGGGTTGTGGGTGGGCTGCCAGACTAACTCAGGTACCGACCGGTGTGAGGTCAGGTACCTGGTTAGTCTTCCCTGGGGGGGGGAGATGTGTGGCAAAACCAACCTCGCCACTGGGGTTTGGAGAGGACTGGCTGCTGGCCTCTTGCCCCTGGATTATGGGCCATATACTAACTTTTAAACCCCTGAACCTATTCAAGTGAATTTTGGATAGGTTTGTTCCAAAGTTATACTGTTTAAATTGATGTAAGTTATATGTATGGCCAATGTAAACTCACAAAGTTGTAACAATTTATAATAAGTGTAACTTGTCAGCTTGGGAGGAAATGCTGGGTGTGTTTATATTGTGCCATTGTCCCATTGTGTGTTTAAAGGGTGATGTCTGTCCTATTGTCTGCACATGTGTATTGGTGACTTCTCTTTGTCTTGAGAGATAATTGGATTACGCCTCGGGTGTCTCGAGGGCAGAGAGGAGGAAACCATGATGCATTGTGGGGATGTGTTGTGTCTGTGTGTCCTAAGTGCTGTTTATCTGTCCTATGTCACAGTCTTCATTCTGGTCCCCTAGGGGCGTGTACACCAGATGGGCTGTACTTACATTGTATGTGTTGTAAATTACTGATTGGTTGCATTTCAAAACCCTGTGGGCAGTACTATGTTTTTGGTTTATGAATAAAAGAGGCTGTACGTGAAGTACAGTCAGACCACTGTTTGACCCTCAACACGGAGCCTTGTCTCGTTATTGGGGGGATTCACTGTATGCTGTTAGAAGACCGATTGCCAGGATTGTATGCTTTTCCTGTTCGTCTGCTAGCAGCTATTCGTGAGGTTCCAGTTTGGAGTGCTACTTTGTATCCGGTTCGGGAGTTTGGTGTATCCTGCAGTAGCTGTGCCTGTCTCTCAGAAAGGGGCTTATCGCCTAAACGGATTTTAACCCCTTGTCTGCGGAAACGGTCCGTTACAAGTACTCCACTGTGTAAATTTGATGTCAACCAGTGGCAGCTCATGCGTGACACCTGCCATTTGCTCAGGCCCTTTGAGGACGCCATGTTATTTGTCAGTCACCAGGACTACGGACGAACAATGTCATTCCACTGCTTCATGTCCTGGAATAGATGCTGGTAACAATGGCTGGTCAGGGCACTGGAGACGTGGCAATTTTGCCCTTCCTATCCAATAGACCGCCTTGATTAGGTGGTGCATATAGGTATGCTTGCTCCTCCTCCCATTGGTTGCTTGATACACATGGAGGTGACTAGGAGCAGCACACCATATGTGTGGTGTCTTCGCTCCTGAACATAGAAGCCCAATGGCTTAGGTAGGTTTAGCGTAGGACCCGCCTGACCTGAAACCACCTTGGCGCTTGGTAGGTGGGCACAGATGTGTTTTGATCAAAATATATTGGCTAAGTGTCTCAAATTTTATTACATCAGAGTGAGGGCTTGGTCCATATATAATGCTTGCATCTATTTTTTAAGTGCATTATTATCTTTTTTCTGTAATTTTTTTCACTGGAGACGTGGCGCCTAGATCTCACGGCCACATGAGCCCTGTGGGGGCTGAACTGGAAAAGGAGGAGAAGGACATTAATGCACAAGCAATGTATAGAAGAATGGGTGGTTTTTCTACTCAAGTGACAGGAGAGGAGGAGCAGGAGCAGCCAGAGGAGCTACAGGGCGATGAGGAAAACGAGACAGAGGACCCAGACACACCGTGGCAGTATGCAGTGGAGATGGAGGCAGGGAGTCTCTCCAAATCATTTGCACAAATGGCCCGATGCATGCTCACTTGCTAGCGTAGTAACAGCCGAATTGTCACCATTCGACAGAGGGATGACTTCTGGCTCTCCACCTTGTTGGACCCTCGCTACCGGTCTAGAATGGGGGCTATTTTTCACACCCCTGAGAGGGAGGACAAACTGAACTACTACAGAGACATCCTATGTAGTCAGTTGGCCGCTGCCTATCTTCACCATCATCCACCCTCTCGCAGGTCTGACCGGGTGGGCCCTCTGCGCTCACGTTCCTCTGCCATGGCTGCTAGGGAGGGGTGGGGAGGCAGGAGCAGTACCAGCTCCATCAGCAGCAGCCTGAGTATAGAGTCACTGATGGGTAGCTTTCTGCACCCGCATAGTGAAGAAACTAATCAACAGCAGCAACAGCAGCAGCAGCTAGACCTGGAGCAGGACCTGAACCAGCAGGTGGTGGCTAGTGATGAGCGGCAGGGGCAATATTCGATTTTGTGATATTTCACGAATATATGGACGAATATTCATCATATATTCACTATATCACAAATTCGCTTTCTTCTTACACTAAAATTTGTGTAAAGCGCATGTACAATGGGCGTGGCCTAATTACAGAACTGTTTTCAAACTACCCGAAGTTTGAGAAGATTGGAAAAAATGGTGGGAAGCAATTGACATTACAGCAGTGTATTTGATTACATTTCACATGCATGTCAGACCAATCGCTTTATATGCAGATAGAGTGTTATAAAATATTTGTGATTGAAAATCGCCACTTATGATCCGAATATTCTTTTTTTGCGATACATATAACTTCACTTTTTATCAGGTCTAAGTAGATATTACTGATTGGTGCACTAAGTATTGTTGTGATATCACAGCACTATGTCTGTAGCATGTACATATGGACAACATAGAAATATCTCTCACATGCACATTGCACATCCATTTTTGCTGCGCACACTACATACCCCACACACACACAAACACAGTCTATAGATTAGAGTTTGTGTCCTGTTGGTCGGGACTCAGGAGAAGCTTTTTTTTTCTTACCGCCAGTATTTACTGGTTCATTTAGAGTTTCCCAGGGTGCACCACGGGGAGGCGAATCAGCTGTACCATCACTTCACTCTGTACATCTCTGCTCAGCTGGCCAACATCCGATTGCTCAGACCCCACACACATGCAATCACAATACAATCTGATCTTATAACGGTACCATTAAATCGAAAAATTTTCCAGTTCAAAGATTAAAATACTTTTTGATGTTTTGTTGAGGACATTATTTTCAATACTTATATTTAAAAAAATTGGGATTATATGCTTGCTTCTTTATCCTGCAGCTCATGTTGGAGCGGGGCTACGACCGCACACAGGTCCACGCAGAGAAGCAGGCCATTGTGAGTGAGATCCGTTCTGAGCTCAACAGGAAGTTTAAGGGCAATCACCCTAGGATGGACGTATTTAAAAAATGGTCGGATTTGAAGAGGAGGAATTTGGAGCGGATCAGAGAGATCCGTGACAGAAAATGCCCAGGTACAATGCTTACATTACTTTTGTATCTCTCTCCAACACTCTGTGATGTATATATAGAGTTATGAAAAAAATTATTTCATCCCTTTACAAATGATTACTTATTAACTGATGTGTCATGTAGAAAATCAGCCGGTTACATCATACATACATCTCTACCTCCCCATGAGTATATATATATTTATACACACAGCGAGGTACAAATGTATGATGTAACCGGCTGATTTTGTGCATTTTACACACACAGAAATATATATATATGTGTGTGTGTATATATACATAAACTGCAATCATCATTCTGTATTCCAGTAAAAGGCCCCATACATAATTACATTAAATACATCCCCCACTTAACTCCTAAACGCCCGATGATGTACATGTACGTCAGATCTGGACATAACTTAAATCCCAGTGACGTAAATGTACTGCATGGTGATCGGGCGGGTGCAGGAGCTGCGCCCGCACGATCAGGGGCAGGGGTCTGGCAGTCACTAATAGCCGGACCACTGCTGTATGCGCTGGCATTGGTGAAATCACAGATGCCGGCGCTTTAACCCCTGCACGGCCGCGGTCAGCGCTGACTGCTGCACGTGTGAGCCTCAAACATGTGCGGGGTGTCCATCGGGTCCCCGCGCTGCTGTGACGGGGATCCGATGGCAGGGAAGGTAGCCTGATGCCTTCCTTAGGCATCGTGGCTGCCTTCCGGGAGGGCCTGTGATATCCAGCCCCCTGTATTACACTGGTAATACACGTACAGCCAATGCATTACAATACAGAATTATTTGAATGCATTGTAAAGGGGATCAGACCCCCAAAAGTTGAAGTCCCAGAGGGGGACAAAAAATAAACTGAAAAAAAAAAATTATAAAAAAATGAAAGGTTTCAAAAAATATTTTCAATTAGAAAAATAAAGCGTCCTTTTGCCGAAATAAAGTTAATTAAAAATTGTAAAAAATAGGGATTTTTTTTTTACATATTAACCACTTCCCATCTGAGCCATTTGCCCCCTTCCTGACCAGGCCTAATTTTGCAAAACTGACATATCTCACTTTATGTGGTAATAACTTTGGAACGCCTTTATTTATCCAAGTCATTCAGAGACTGTTTTCTCGTGACACATTGTACTTCATGATAGTCATAAATTTGAGTCAAAATATTTCACCTTTATTTATGAAAAAATCCCAAATTTACCCAAAAATTTGAAAAATTTGCAATTTTCTAAATTTCAATTTCTCTGCTTTTAAAACAGATAGTGATACCTCATAAAATATTTATTACTTAACATTTCCCATATGTCTACTTTATATTGGCATCATTTTGAAAATGTCATTTTATTTTTTTAGGACGTTAGGACGTTTTTTTAGGACGTTAGAAATTTAGAAGCAATTCTTCAAATTTTTAAGAAAATTGCCAAAACCCACTTTTTAATGACCAGTTCAGGTCTGAAGTCACTTTGTGGGGCCTACATAGTGAATACCCCCATAAATGACCCCATTGTAGAAACTACACCCCTCAAGGTATTCAAAACCGATTTTACAAACTTTGTTAACCCTTTATGCGTTCCACAAGAATTAAAGGAAAATGGAGATCAAATTTTAAAATTTCACTTTTTTGGCAGATTTTCCATTTTAATCCAATTTTTTCTTTAACACATCGATGGTTAACAGCCAAACGAAACTCAATATTTATTACCCAGATTCTGCGGTTTACAGAAACACCCCACATGTGGTCATAAACTGCTGTATGGGCACACGGCAGGGCGCAGAAGAAAAGGAACTCCACATGGTTTTTAGATGCCATGTCCCATTTGAAGCCCCAAGAAGTGACCCCATTTTGGAAACTAGGGGATAAGGTGCCAGTTTTATTAGTACTATTTTTGGGTACATATGATTTTTTGATCATTCATTATAACACTTTATGGGGCAAGGTGACCAAAAAATTGGTTGTTTTAGCACAGTTTCTATTTATTTATTTTTACAGCGTTCACCTGAGAGGTTCAGTCAAGTGACATTTTTATAGAGCAGATTGTTACGGACGTGGCGATACCTAATATGTATACTTTTTCTCATTTATTAAAGTTTTACACAATAATAGCATTTTTGAAACAAAAAAAATTATGTTTTATTGTGTCCATGTTCTGAGAGCTATAGTTTTTTTTTTTTTTTGAGAGATTTTATTATGTAGGGGCTCATTTTTTGCGGGATGAGGTGACGGTTTTATTGGTACCATTTTGTGTGACATACGCGTTTTTGATCACTTGGTGTTGCACCTTTTGTGATGCAAGGTGACAAAAATTGCTTGTTTTGACACCGTTTTTTTTTTTTTTTTACGGTGTTCATCTGAGGGGTAAGCTCATGTGATATTTTTATAGAGCTGTTTTTTACGGATGCGGCAATACCTAATATGTATACTTTTTTTTATTTGTTTCACTTTAACACAATAATAGCATTTTTAAAACCAAAAAAATTATGTTTTAGTATCTCCATGTTCTAAGAGCTATAGTTTTTTTTATTTTTTGAGAGATTTTCTTATGTAGGGGCTAATTTTTTGCGGGATGAGGTGACGGTTTTATTGGTACCATTTTGTGGGACATACGCTTTTTTGATCACTTGGTGTTGCACCTTTTGTGATGTAAGGTGACAAAAATTGCTTGTTTTAACACAGTTTTTTTTTTGTTTTTTTACGGTGTTCACCCGAGGGGTTAGGTCATGTGATATTTTTATAGAGCTGGTTTTTACGGACACGGCAATACCAAATATGTCTATTTTATTTTATTTTTTCTATTTTTAACTTTTTTTTTTTATTCCTTACTTGGGGACTTTTTTTTTTTACATGTGAAACTTTTTTTTATTTTATTTTTTCAACCCTTTATTTTCTTTTATTTTATTTTACACTTTTCGTCCCCCATAAGGTCATACAATACCTCTGGGGGACATTTGCTTCACTTTTTCTTTTTTTTTTCACTGTTGATTTCTCCTGTAACTGGGGCTGACATAGTAGCCCCAGTTACAGAAGAAATGCACCCCCAGAGAGGCTGTACAGCATAATTCTGCGCTGTACAGCCTCAGAGCAGGGCTGATCGAGGTCTGTGAAAGACCTCACACAGCTCCCGCACTCTCCGGTCACGGCGGTCACATGACCGCCGGGCCGGAACAGGAAGCGCATAGCGCTTCCTGCTCTGCATACACAGCGCTCGGTGAGCGCTGTGTATGCAGCGATCCAGAAGGCAGGGACACCTGGGCACTGTCCCTGCCTTCTCTCTGGGTTGCCCTGCTGTCACTGACTGTGGGCAACCCGATCAGCAGCTGCACGATTAGCGTGCAGCTGCACTTTCTGAACGGACGTTTTAAAACGTGCTTTCAGAAATAGAGATCCACCCATAGGACGTTTATATCCTATGGTCGGACGGAAAGTGGTTATGTATCGACGCGTCCTTATCGAACGTCTCTATAAATATATCACATGATCACAAATATCACAAAAATATCACATGAACACCGTTAAAAAAAAATTACCAAAATAAACAATTTTTTTGGCACATTACATCACTAAAGGTGCAGCACCAAGCGATCAAAAAGGTGTATGACCCCCAAAATAGTACCAATCAAACCGTCACTGCATCATGCAAAAAATGACCCCCTACCTAAGACAATCGGCCAAAAAATTGAACAAATATGGCTCTCAGAATATGGAGACACTAAAACATTATTTTTTTCGGTTCCAAAATGCTATTATTGTGTAATAAAGTATACATATTAGGTATCGCCACATCAGTAATAACCAGCTATATAAAAATATCACATGACCTAACCCCTAGGTAAACACTGTAAAAATAAAAAAATAAATGTGTCAGTCATTTTTTTGTCACCTTACATCACAAAAAGAGTAATTCCAAGTGATCAAATTTTTTGTAATTTTTTATTTATTTATTTATATAAAAATCACATTTTGAGAATGAATTTTACCACTGTCAAGAAATACTATATGTGATGAGAAAACAATTTCAGAATGGCCTGTTTAAAAGTTACTACCACATAAAGTGACATGTCAGATTTTCGAAAAATGGCCCGGCCAGTAGGTGAAAAATGGCCCAGTCATTAAGGGGTGAATTTGCATATGTTATGAGTTCTGAGTTATTTGTCTAAATTCTGAACATTGTGTGATTACAGGGGTTCTACTTACCTCAGTCCGTCGCAGGTTGTCGACGGACGAGATGGAGGTGGTGGTGGTGTCCGGCGAGGAGGAGGGAGACCATGCCGGACCCTCCCAGCAAGAGCTTGAGGCACCAACAACACCACCTAGAGTGGGTGAGGAGGTGGAGGTTGCAGAGTCTGGTCCCTCTTAGAAGCCAGATTCCACATACCCGGCTCCTGATGAGGAGGAGGAGGTTGTCACCAGCCCCTACCAGGAGGGTAAATATGTTCACACAGCAATATCATTCGGTATCCATGCATCTTAAACTGAATTCCACTTAATAAAAAAAAAAAATTCTATCCTAACAGTACTAATTCAATTGCAAAACAAATGGCCCAACTGTAAGCACAACACGATGCAGGCATGCAGGACATGCGGAGGCGGCTGCAGGACATGCGGAGGCGGCTGCAGGACATGCGGAAGCAGCTGTGCAAGATGGAGATGCTGCATGGAAAAAAAATGTGTTGAAATGTCAGACCTCCATGAAGTGTTGAAAAAGTTGCCTTAGAGGCCTGTTTGTAAATAAATATTGTTTTCCTGTTATAATGTGTGGTTACGTTTTTTAATACTGTTATGTTTTCATGTAATTTAAACCGATAAGGTTGCAGTAAGGACCCTTTAGTCCTGGATAAAACTTATCAGGATCAGGATAGGCAGCATCAGGTAAATGGTAACATGGTAGTATAAGGCCTACACATAGCTCCATCACACTCATCAGGACAAACATAAGCAGGTAAATGGTAATGGTGTAGTATAAGGCCCTACACATAGCTTGGCCAAACTCAGTCAGAACAGACAGGAGACGGTTTTTCGTTTGTAGGATGAATATGTTCCCACGAATGGGCCCCCGCCAGACCAGGGCAACCCGAAAAATAAACATATGACAGCAGCATGTTCTTTGTTGGCAGCATGAATGTGTTCCCATGCACACAAATTTCAATACATTCCTTTGACAATTTTTATTTTAAAGCATTTTTCAGATTGTAAACTCCACAAGAAATTTTTAAAAAAAATAAAATATATATATTAAAATATAAATATATAAATATAAAATATATTTATGTGCGTTTATTAAACCAAAAGCGACATTGCAGTCCACAGCATGGGACCTTTCTCAAGCAGTGATAAAAGTGAATGGTGCCAAGTACAAATACAAACTCAGGGGATTATTTAATTCAAACTATTAATAACCAAATTTAATTTAATGTGTTAGATTTGGTTTGTGCCTAAAATATAAAAAAAAATGTCAAAAAAAAAAATGCAATATACTAGTATCCATACTGTGGAGAGATTAATAACTTCCATTAACATATGTGAATTCTTAGAAAACGGCTGTGGTGGTGGCTCACTCCTAATTACCTATGGTATGGTGCTACCAACCCAAAAGAGAGGACACCCTACCTCTCAGAGATAAGATAGGGAATAAAGATATTTGTTGGGCGAGCACTCTAACATAAAGCACACATTTAATCAAGGTAAAATGTCAATCAAAGTAAAAACAGATACATAAAATGAATAAAAATGCATCAATAAATTAGCAATAACCACAATGGAGCGACTGATGAATATTTGAGTAAATATTGGTAGTGCCCATAAGGGGCTATTCCGCCATATGGCACTTAAGATTCCCTGAAAGGCCTGATGTTTATGTCCTTAGCTTATTCAGCAAAGATTCAATAGAAAAACCGCAATTGTAGATGTTATTTGCTTTCTTAGGTTTTATAGGTGCCTTTATAAGGCTGGGGGGGTTTGGTCTGCAGTCCACAAACGGCACTCACAATCGGCTTTATATGGTGGTATTATTTATGCAGAGTAGTCAAGTCCGGTAATATTCCTTATAGGTATAATCGGTAATGTTCCTTATAGATATAATCGGTAATATTCGAATTCAGTCCGGAGGTTCTTATCAAGATATGAATGATGTTCAATCGGAAAATGACTAACTGTACTCTCGGCTGTTCAGCCGCTTACCTCCTCCTTCCAGGGATAGTCCACGTGTGTCCGCTAATGTTCGTCGGGGGGCGAGTGGTGCGGGAAACTCCGGCGTCTTGTGTCGCACTCCTCGATAGCCGCACTTGCAAGCTCTCGCGGGATCACACTCACGTGACTTCCTTTTTCGTCCGGTGATGACGTCTCTACTGTGTCGATTCAAAGATTCGATCTTCCAGATATTATGATAATGTCTGCATGGCCATGCGACTAGAAGTATTCCGACAGGTGTATGGCGTTTACCAGACGCGTTTCGGGAAATATAACTATCCCTTCCTCAGTGGTTACGCTACACCTGTCTGTATCCGCCTTATATACTCTGTAGAGCTGTCATCAAAACCTGGACGCCGGATTTTGAGTCCAAACTTTAGAATTAAAAATTCGGTGCTTCCGATTTTTTTGACTTATATTTCTTAAACGCTTCCGATTTTTTTGACATACTTCTTCAAACTTCCGATTTTTTGGACTTCTGATTATTTTCAGATATCAAATTTTTTTGAATATCGATTTTTTTAGAGACTTTTTAGAGATTATTTTTTCTGTTATGATTTTCTCACGGTTTTATTTGAAGACAGTGAGGTTTTTAAAAGCAAGAAGGATACATTCACCAGATACTTCATAAATAGCCCCATCGGTTTTTCAGCATTTCTAATATTTAAAAACATGGTTCAAACAATATTAAAACAATATTAAAACTATTAAGAGTGTGGATTGTTTCTTACAGTATCAACATAGGGTAGTGGTGGATCATATCTTAAAACGAAAAGACGGGCGTCCCAGTTTAGGGAAGGTGGTCTTTCTCGTATTTCACATATTTTTCATATTTCACATATTTAGTTGTCGGAGGGTGGAGCATGGCTCAGTGGTGAAGAAGGCGGGGGCCCCAGGTCGAGGGAGGGTCACAGTGCCGATACACGGTCAGACATGTGACCCCCCATCGAACCGGGGGCACCCACATACAAATAGCCAAAAAGTTCCAGTTCCGAATTCAGCCCTGCTGGTAGCACTGTGACCCTCCCTCGACCTGGGGCTCCATCGGGTTAGGCATGTGGAGATCTTCAATCTCCCGTCCGGCTCTTCCAAACATGAGCATATGTGGAGAGTATTCGGTGGTACTGTGTACTCTGTTGTTATAGGCCCACATCAACTCAGGTAGGTACGCGGGCCACTGGGCTTTTTGACTGTCTTCCAGAGTCTGCAGCATCTGAAGCAATGTTCGATTTAAGCGTTTGCACGCCCTGTTTCCTTGTGGGTGATACGGAGTGGTGCGGGAGCGTTCAATCCCATGCAGCTGGTACAGTTCATTCATTAGAGTACCCTGAAAGCATGCTCCCTGGTCAGAATGTATCCTCCGTGGACACCCGAACACCTGTATAAAGTGTTTATAGACAGCTTTGGCGGCCGACTCTGCTGTTTGGTCTCTGGTGGGCACAGCCACCGCATACTTGGTAAAGTGATCTGTCATGACTAGACAGTACGAGTGTCCCGAGGTAGAGTATCCAATCTGTACATAATCGATCATCAGAAGTTCTAGGGGCGCTGAGGTGCGGATGGTCTGCACAGGAGCCTGCTGTTCAGTACTCTTACTCAGCCTGCAGGATCGACACTTAAGACATGCCGCGGCCACCATGTCGGCCAAATCTGGACAGTATACAGTCAGGTCCATAAATATTGGGACATGGACACAATTGTAACATTTTTGGCTCTATACACCACCACAATGGATTTAAAATGAACCGAACAAGATGTGCTTTACCTGCAGACTGTCAGCTTTAATTTGACGGTATTTACATCTAAATCAGGAGAACGGTGTAGGAATTACAACAGTTTGCATATGTGCCTCCCACTTGTTAAGGGACCAAAAGTAATGGGACAATTGGCTTCTCAGCTGTTCCATGGCCAGGTGTCTGTTATTCCCTCATTATCCCAATTACAATGAGCAGATAAAAGGTCCAGAGTTCATTTCAAGTGCGCTATTTGCATTTGGAATCTGCTGTCAACTCTCAAGATAAGATCCAAAGAGCTGTCACTATCAGTGAAGCAAGCCATCACTAGGCTGAAAAACACAACAAACCAATCAGAGAGATAGCAAAAACATTAAGAGTGGCCAAAACAACTGTTTGGAACATTATTAAAAAGAAGAAATGCACCGGTGAGCTCAGCAACACCAAAAGACCCGGGAGACCACGGAAAACCATGGAAAACCACTGTGGTGGATGACCGAAGAATTCTTTCCCTGGTGAAGAAAACACCCTTCACAACAGTTGGTCAAGATCACTCTCCAGGAGGTAGGTGTATGTATGTCAAAGTCAACCATCAAGAGAAGACTTCACCAGAGTGAATACAGAGGGTTCACCATAAGATGTAAACCATTGGCGAGACTCAAAAACAGGAAGGCCAGATTAGAGTTTGCCAAATGACATCTAAAAAAGCCTTCACAGTTCTGGAACATCATCCTATGGACGATGAGACCAAGATCAACTTGTACCAGAGTGATGGGAAGAGAAGAGTATGGAGAAGGAAAGGAACTGCTCATGATCCTAAGCATACCACCTCATCAGTGAAACATGGTGGTGGTAGTGTCATGGCGTGGGCATGTATGGCTGCCAATGGAACTGGTTCTCTTGTATTTATTGATGATGTGACTGCTGACAAAAGCAGCAGAATGAATTCTGAAGTGTTTAGGACAATATTATCTGATTATATTCAGCCAAATGCTTCAGAACTCATTGGACGGCGCTTCACAGTGCAGATGGACAATAACCCCAAGCATACTGCAAAAGCAACCAAAGAGATTTTTAAGGGAAAGAAGTGGAATGTTCTGCAATGGCCAAGTCAATCACCGGACCTGAATCCGATTGAGCATGCATTTCACTTGCTGAAGACAAAACTGAAGGGAAAATGCCCCAATAACAAGCAGGAACTGAAGACAGTTGCAGTAGAGGCCTGGCAGAGCATCACCAGGGATGAAACCCAGCATCTGGTGATGTCTATGCGTTCCAGACTTCAGGCTGTAATTGACTGCAAAGGATTTGCAACCAAGTTCTAAAAAGTTAAAGTTTGATTTATGATTATTATTCTGTCCCATTACTTTTGGCCCCTCAACAAGTGGGAGGCACATTTCATCTCAAATACATTGTGGTGGTGTATAGAGCCAAAAATGTTAGAATTGTGTCCATGTCCCAATATTTATGGACCTGACTGTATGTCACCTTGCCACTCTGTGGTATCCTGACGCTGCTGCTGCCTTATCCACACTATATCACCATGACACTCTGTGGCCTCCTCCCAATGCTGCTGCTACTGCCACCTTCAGACTCTCTCATTGTGCCACTCTGTGGCTTCCTCATGCTGCTGCCACCTCCAAACTCTCTCATTGTGCCACTTTGTGGCTACCTAATGATGCTGCTGCACCTCCAGACTCTGTCATTGCGACACTCTGTGGCCTACTCATGCTGCTGCCACCTCCACACTCTGTCACTGTGCCATTATGCGACTTCCTCATGCTGCTGCCACCTCCACACTCTGTCATTGTGCCACTCTGTGGCTTGCTAAAGATGCTGCTTCTGCTGCCAACTCAAGACTCTGTCATTGTGCCATTCTGTGGCTTATTTGTAGTGTTCAGGGGAGGAAAAGACCGCAGGGCAGGGTTCAAATACAGTATAGCAGACGGGGAGGCTGAAGCAGATACCGGCTTTATTAAATAACAAAATATAATTGCCGGAAAATCGGTTTACCAGTTTTGTGCCGATGCACCAGGGGCACACTCGACAAATGACAGGCACAATGTTAACGAGTTTACTCAAATTTACAGGAAGGGTAACTGATCCGTGATATACTAAATGCGCTCCAACCAGCAAACACATAAAAATACAGGTTACTCTCTTCTGATGTTTTCCTGTCTGACCCTGCTACTCAGGGCACGTTTGTATAACGCTCTGACTAAAGATTCCTGCTCTGTTCCCTATCGCAGGTTAGTACAGGTGCACACTTACAATTCTGTAGGTAGCTGGGCAGAGATCAGTCATGTCACATTCTCCAATGAGGTAGCTGCTTGTCTTGGTCTGGTACGTGGGGGCAGGTGTCGCCTGTCTCCTGATACAGTCGCTTTCTTGTTTTTTCCTCTCTTTCTCTCTCTAGATTGCAGGTACAGGAATCCACATCAGTTCAGCTCTGCCAGGAGTCCCCCAGCCACGGTCCCGCTAACCTATAGCATGTTATCCAGGCCCCGTGTCCTGTCACAAGTCTCTCAATTGGACGATATCACTCTTATCAGAATCACTTTTTAGTCTCTGTGGCTCTGTCCAACTGCAGCCAGACTCTCAGCTCACCACCAGCCAGGAAGACACACATCAGACAAAGCCCAGGAACTTAAAACTCCTCCTTAATCCTCTTGAACAAACAACTTCATTTCTTTCTTACTCAAAGACACAGCGGCCTCTTGTGGCTGAAAGAAGTCATCACAGTCTGTGTAAATTATTATCACTAGCAATTCAATGTAACTTGGTCATTCTAGGGGCTGACCCTTACATATTCATGCTGCTGCCACCTCCAGACTCTGTCATCGTGCTACTCTGTGGCCTACTCATGCTGCTGCCGCCTCCACACTCTGTCATTGTGCCACTCTGTGGCCTACTCATGCTGCTGCTGCCACCTCCAGATTCTGTCATTGTGCCACTCATACTGATTCCACCTCCAGACCCTGTCATTAGGCCACTCTGTGGTCTCCTCATGCTGCTTCCGCCTCACGACTATGTCATAGGTCCACTCTGTGGACTTCTCATGCTGTTCCCACCCTCCCCACTTCATGACTGGTACACTATTTTTGCTTTCAGCCTGGCTGACATCATCATCATTTATTTCACGCTTCTTCTGATCTGTCAGAAGGAAGGAAAAATGAGACGCACAACAGATCCTGTCTGTGTAGCAGCTTTAAGGCCTGTATGGTTCCATCAGAATTGGCTTATGATTTGGTAGCCAAAAGCAGGAGTGGGTACAAAACACAGAAGACATGCAAATATTCCATTCACGTGTCATCTCTGTTTTGGATCCAATCCTGTTTTTATTTGGCATTAGCAATACTGATGGATTATTGAGCAAATGCTGACAGAGTGAAGGCGGATGCTCCAGAGACAGGAACTGTTTTTTGTGGGTTATTATTCTGATGGATCAGAGGAAGGGCAAAATAATCAGTGACGTCAACACAAATTTACTGCTGACACCCTCTCCACTCTGTCGGGGGGGGGGGGCTCTACTTTTATAAGAGTTTAATAGAATAGGTTCTGTAGACATCTACTGTAAGTGGAAGCAGCTGACGACCATTTAAAAGGAGTGTGCTTCTTCTTGACGCTAACATCGATCTGTAAGGGTACTTTCACACTAGAGTTTTTCTTTTCCGGCACTGAGTTCAGTCAAAAGGGCTCAATGCCGGAAAAGAACTGATCAGGCATATCCCATTCCTCATGCATTCTGAATGGAGAGTAATCCGTTCAGGATGCATAAGGATGTCTTCCGTTCAGTAATTTTGACTGATCAGGCAAAAGAGAAAGCCGTAGCATGCTACGGTTTTATCTCCGGCTAAAAAAAAATGAAGACTTGCCTGAATGCCGGATCTGGCATTTTTTCCATAGAAATGTATTAGTGCCGGGTCCAGTATTCAAAATACCAGAATGCGCAGACCGAAAAAAAGGTGAAAAAAATAAATGCCGGATCCGTTTTGCCAGATGACACCGGAAAGACGGATCCGGCATTTCAATGCATTTTTTTTGACTGATCAGGCATTTTTAAGACTGATCAGTCTTACTAATGCCATTAGTTGGCATACATTTTGCCGGATCTGGCAGGCAGTCCCGGCGATTGAACTGCTCGCCGGATCATTTTGCCGCAAGTGTGAAAGCAGCGTAAGGCTGAGGTGATACTTCAGTTATTTAGTCAGTTTTGGCCCTGTGACTGCCCAAATAAAGTTTGCAGCGATTCTAAGAGCGACGCCTGTCATCTGCATGTCATACTGACTCACAGTATTATTTCATTACTACAGCAGACTCCCTATACGTGTTACTGCAAGGCACAGTGTTCTACACCACTATACAGGCTCTCTGCAGCCCGGAAATAAAAAGAAGGATGTCCACATGACATTAGAAGTAATAGAAGACTCTGAAAAACAGCCTCATCAGCCAATCAGGGGTGGCAGTCGGCAGGGAGGTGCCTATTCCGAACAAGCAGACTTCCTATTGTGCTGAGCTGTTGATGAGGGTGGCTGCAGTGTTTGACGAAAACCCAAAATATTACATAGTATACAGAGGCACAAGCAGTGTAACAGGGAAAGTGCAGGGAAAGAATACAAAGGAACAATTATGTAGATTACCAGGAACTTTAATCGGTAAAAGCTTTGAGGGGCTGAGGGACTGGGCACACTGCTTAATACAGCTGATTCTGCTGCCGCTTCATCACTTTATTCTAGCAGTTCTACATTACAAAACCACCTGCAAGATTATTATAATTTTTTTTCGTTCGAACAGAGACACCGTTTTTTTTTTTAACCTCAAGTTTCTACATAGGCTTATTGTCAGCAGAGCAACCCAATAGAATTCAGCTGCTGAGCAATTGCATATTTTTAAGCACTTATTTTTTTAAACGTGTTGTATTATAGCAAAATCATTTTACAGCAATAACAGTATTTTTATACCAGTGAAATGAAACGCAGATTACACCATAGACAGAATTATTATCACCTTTCCTGGTTAGTTATATTGGTGGAAGGAGGGAATAATCAAATGTGTCTTAACAGTAAAAAAAAGTATATTTTAAACCTGCATTTTTTTAAACTCTAATAACAAAGTAGAAAGAAACCTTATGGTCCTAATAACCCCTAAAGCTGGCGGTGGATCTGCTGAAGTTATGAAGAGGTGCCGGCCTCTACATAACTTTGGCGCATCCACTGCCGGTCTAAATGTAAGACAGCTTCCTAGCTGTCTTATATTTAGACCATTTTCTATGCCTAAAACAGGCGTAGAAAATGATGCATCCCTTTTCCCGCCCACACGACGCCCACTTTTTTAGACCTGGCGTGAGCAGGGAAAAGTTGCATATTGCAATGCAACTAACCATTGTGCAGCAATCTGCACCTGAAATACGCCTAATATAGGTGTATTTCGGGATAATAAATTACCCCCTATGTTCTTCTGGAGCTCTGCCACCTGGACACCTCCTTAAAAACGACAGCTGTAAGAGCTTAGGTTTCTTCAGAGAGACCAAGGCTACATCAGACAACAAATGGCTTCCTCAATCTCAGACAGAGGAAGATGTTCTGGCCCTAGGAGAGCAGAACTCCCAGGGAAAGAAAGCCACCTCAGATGCTCTGGTCATAGTTGACCTGAGTCTTAAAAGACCCGACTTCCACAGTACTGTATATGTATGATGGCTGTCAGGAAAGGGTTAATTAGCAGAGAATTGTAGATTTAAAACAAAATGATGTTACACTTTCATTTATGCCTGGAAAGGGTTTGCATAATTGCTCATGCACACAACCCTATGCCCTCCGAGACATACTATGATGCTGTGCGCATTGGGCCGCCTGCGGGGCTATTGTCCCGCACTCATATGTACTTAGGAGTGCAAGACAATATCCCCGCTGGCGGCCAGATGCGCACAGCATCATAGTAACCTATGATGCTGTGTGCTCCCGTGTGCACGATGTATGCCGCTTCGGGACATATGGCCCGCTCACGGACCATATGTCTCGGAGGACATACAGTGGTGTGCATCAGCCCTTAGAGATAAGCACATTTTTGGAAATTTGTTTCTAACGAATCAATTAAAAATATTTGATTCTTAAATTGACCTGAAAATTGGACCACTCTGAGGTCTCCAGGACTTCATTAGAATCTATTCTATACAAATATATTATAATGCAATCAGATTTTTTATATTTTTTTTTAAAGGAGCAAAAATTTTTACATTTTTACCTGCTGCTTGCAAATAATGAATTAGGACAAATGGCCTTCATAAGAATTAGGACTGGAGATGAGCGAATTTCTTCAAAATTCAATTCGGCTGCTTTGCTGAATTTTACCAAAAATTAACTTCGTCGCGAAGTGCAATTTTTTATAAGTAGTGGGTACAATGACAGGGAGCTATGATAGCACTGACCCCATCGTTGTACCCCTCAGATACCACGTTCATACATGATCGCGCCATCTGAGAGTAAAAACTGTGTAAAATTATCAGAAAAAAAAAAAAAACTTACCTCCTCCATTTGCTCGCGACGGGCCAGCCACCATCATCTTGCTTGAAGATCTGGCGACAAATTTTAAGTGGTCCGAGATTACGTCATCATACGTCACTACGCACAAGATTTTGCTGAAGATCTTCAATCAAGATGGTGATGGCCGGCCCGTCGCAAGCAAATGTAGGAGGTAAGCATGATTTTTTTAGATTTTTTACACTATTTTAGGTTAAATCGATTCGCTGCCATGAAGCACAAGCAAATTTGCAGCAAATCGAATTTATCGTGAAACTCAGATCAAATTCCACTTCGTTGGATTCGCATAACTGTAATTAGGACAAATGGAATTTGTTCTGTCCCCAGATGCAGATCCAGTTGTTTTTCTGTATGTTTATCAGCTTGACATTGCATTACCTATGTTGTAATTCATGTGCATTACATTGTATGGTAATTGCACCATCTACTGATGAGTTCATGTATTTCATCCAGCCTGTTTTTTCCTATGCATTATGGGAGTCCCAGGGCATTGTGGGTAGTTCCTGGTTCTTTCTAGTCTTGTGCTGGTACAGCAAGCAGCCACCACCTTATGTCTCAGGAGCCACACACTGTCAGATGGTTTTCCTGCCCCATTAATCTGTTATTCAGCCTGTTTTTAAGCATAGTCGGTAAGGGCACTATCTATGTGTCATTATACTGCAGTTTATTATGTTGTTGCATTTTATAGCATTGTCATTGCATTATCTCATGTACTTTATGTATAGCAGATTATTCTGTATCCTATACAATGTACTATTGATGTATATGTTCTAAAAAATTATTGTTTTATTTTGTAGTTTCACCTTTCCTGCCAATCTACCATCAATAAAGAGAAAAGCAGTACAGTTTTCTCTTCTTATCAAGACAGAGAAGGCTTAGCTACATGTCAGATTACACACTGTGCTAACGTGTATGAGGACAGTATAGAATTCATATGGCTTGGATCCTCCGGCTTTGCTCCATTGTAGAGCATCCCTATAAACATCACCTCTGGTGGCCCATCCTAATATTATAACAGATGGACCTCCATTTATTTCAGTGTTACTCAGCAGTGATGAGCGGTAGGGGCAATATTTGAATTCGCAATATTGCGCAAATATTTTGGACAATATTCGTCATATATTCGCAAATTCGAGAATTTGTGATCTCCAGTCATTTTTTTTTATTGCGAAAATCGGCAATCGGAAAATTCGCACTAAAAATTCGCAATCAACACTACTCCTAAAGTCAAAGATAGTGCAGCCTTCTCATTGGCCCACAAGCAAGAAGAAGTGAGGGATCATAAGTACTGCTGAAAAAAAATCTAGAATATTCACGATTTCAAATATATAGCACTATATTCTGGATATTTGCGAATTCTTGAAGTGCCAATATTCGCGATAAAAATTCACGATTAGAATATTTGCGATCAACACTATTACTCAATAGGCCTGGCTTCAATACCGAACACAGCCTGTCGATAAGGGTGGTGCTGTTCCTACAACAAAGTTTTTTGAAGCTCCTACAACACCTTCAAGATTCACATGATTTTTGTATATCTGTAGTAGATCTAGGAGAACATTTCAGCGTGCAGCCTCCAGATGATGTGTAATGATAACGTTTCCTCTGATCTTATTTGTAGCAGCAAGGTCACAACAAACGGGCCATTACAGCCGTACTGTGATTTCCCATCTCCAACCCACATCTGTGAAGGGATGTATCAGCCTCTTAAGTCCTCCTGAACAATGTTGATTTGTAGGGTTATCAGGGCATGACACTGTATCTCGGAGAACGAAGGGAAACCTTGTCGATAGAAAGAGAAGGGTTATAATAAATCCTGCATTTGATGTGAACGTCGCAGAAATAATTGGTGGAATACTTCTCCTCAGAGTGACCTCTGCTTCCATACTTTAGAATTTCAATCCTTAGCTTAGAACACTAATTTATTAGCAGTCGGAGAGGCCATTCCTCTGGGTGACTCAAGGATGCCTTCAGTCTGAAGGAGGGAGTTAAAAGCACCCACCCTACCAAATACTGATGTGAAGGACATTTAGCTTTAATGGTTTTATTGGATATATATATAGATTTTTTTTTTTTTTTTTTTTGCATGATATGGACTTTAAAGAGGACCTTTTACCTGGAAAAACATTGTGAACGAAGTATGCTGACATGGAGAGCGGCGCCCGGGGATCTCACTGCACTTACTATTATCCCTGAGCGCCACTCCGTTCTCCCGTTATGCCCTCCGATATCTTCTCTCACTAAGTTATAGTAGGCGGTGTCTGTCCTTGTCCTGTGGGCGTCTCCTTCTCCTAGGCTGCAGCGCTGGCCAATCGCAGCGCACAGCTCACAGCCTGTGAGATCCCCGGGCGCCGCTCTCCATGTCAGCATACCTCGTTCACAATGTTTTTCCAGGTGAAAGGTCCTCTTTAACTCACAAACATTAACATGTGAACTGTTTGCCTCTGTTTTCCCCTACTGTCTAATAGGGTTGATCCTGCTGAATAATACAATACCTGTCTTGTGAAAATTGGTTGCGGTGTTTCTGTAAAAAAAACTAAAAACTTTTATACTTTATGTAAATTAGGGCTTCCGTGGGGTCTCATCTCCTATAATGTCCAGTGCTGACCACACCTCTAAGAGCACTGATGCTCTTATTTGCATAAATCATAAAATACTGGAATGACATAACCGATTTTACAAAGACAGGTGTCATTTTAGTCTGCAGGATCAACCCAACCCTACCAGGCAGTAGGAGAAAACAGTGCAGTGAGTGCATGATGTTAGAACCCCATCGATCTCATATTGATGATGTATGCTGAGGATAGGTCAACAACATCCAAGGGTTCATGCACACCACCGTGATCGGCCTGGGAATGAGGAAGGGTCTTCTACAAAGGAGGTTGTTTGGGGGTTTGGTTTGTGCAAAGTTACTACAAAAGCGGATGGTTTGTGGGCATTCAGCAGTTGGTCCTGGGAGCAAGGATTAAAGGAGTTTTCAAGGACTAAGGGCTGATTTACACTACTGTGATCTGACCAGGAAACACTATTCGTGTGTCTTCCCTATTTCCTGGAGCTGACCGCTGCCCTCCTAACCCGAACTGACTGTATCATTGTAATTTATGATGCAGACAGTTCTTATCTGATTGCAGTGTACTTACATGATGGTGTGAACACACTGCAATAGTCCTGCATTCAGATATAAACTGTATCATAAATTACTATGATACAATCAGTTCTGATCAGGGAAGCCGCAGTTGGGTGTGAGGTTTGTACAAAGTTACAGCTAGATTGATAGTTTGTTGGCATTTAGTGGGTGGTCCTAGGGACTAGGATTAAAGGGGTTTTCAAGGATTAAGGGTTGATTTGCATGACCGTGATCTATGTCGGCCCTATCTCCTGGAGCTGACTGCAGCCCTCCTGAGCTAAACTCATAGTAATAGTAATAGTAATCATAGTAATTTATGATGCAGACAGTTCTTATCTGATGGTGGGACTATTGCAGTGTACTTACATGATGGTGCGAACAAGCTGCAATAGTCCTGAAATCAGATATAACCAGTATGATAAATTACTATAATACAATCAGTTCTGATCAGGGAAGCTGCAGTTGGGTTGAGGTTTGTACAAAGTTACAGCTAGAGGGATAGTTTGTTGGCATTTAGCGGGTGGTCCTGGGGACTAGAATTAAAGGGGTTTTCAAGGACTAAGGGTTGATGTAACGGTCACGTCCACACACACACAGGGGGAAGAATAGTGACCACTGTGCTTCACCCTCACCCCTGGACCTGCCTACTTGCCTCACGAGTCCTGATGACAGGGGACAACTGGACGACAGTCCCTTACTTAGGATATGTGCAGGGAAGACAGACAAGACAGAATACGGAAGGAACGGCCAGAACCAAGAGAGCTACGCAGTACAAGGGGTTAAGCAAAGAATGGTCAGGAGAAGCCGGGGTCAAATACCAGGAGAGTAGAGAAGTACCAGAGGAGTCCGCAAAGAGTAGTCAGGTGGGAGCCGAGGTCACAATACCAGGAGGGATGCGCAGTACAGGAAGAGCAGGCAAAGGATCGTCAGGGAACAGGATCAGGTGAATATTCAGTAGTCCAACAAATAGCCAGGAACCTAGCCAGCAGGCTGTGTGTATTTATAAAGGGGTCTGAGGGTCATGTGAGCACCGAGTGATCAGCACGGCGCATAAGGCAGACCTAGGAGCAGGGAGCCTCCCAGCTAGCAAAGCCACCCTGGGAACGAGGCCAAACACAGATCCTCGCTCCCGAAGCTAAGCAGCAGGTCTGCGACTGATGGGAGACCGAGTGCGCCTTCGGCGCCCCGTGACAGTACCCCCCCTTTTACGAGGGGCCACCGGACCCAAGATTTCAGGCGATGGCCTTTCAGGGTGTTCTAAATGAAATTTTCGAACAAGTCTAGGAGCATGAACCTCCCTGGCAGGTACCCAAGTTCTCTCTTCGGGTCCATACCCCTTCCAGTGAATCAGGTACTGTAAGGAATTACGCACTCTCCTGACATCCACTATCTTAGACACCACATACTCGACAGCATCACTAACAAGAACCGGCGGAGGCGAGGCTTTCAACGGTACAACAGGTTCAAAATACTTTTTAAGTAGTGATTTATTAAATACATTATGAATGTGGAATGACTCGGGCAGCTCCAACTTAAACGATACCTGATTAATCACCTCTGTGATCTTATATGGTCCAATAAAACGAGGAGCAAATTTTCTAGAAGCTACCTTGAGAGATAGATTCTTGGAGGACAACCATACTTTATCCCCAACCTGAAAGTTCACCCCCCTTGAACGTCTCATCGGCCTTGAGTTTTTGAGAACTTTGAGCCTTTTCTAGGTTCGATTGAATCCGGGCCCAAACTGTGCACAGTTTGGAGGAGAGTTTATCCGCTTCAGGATTAGAGGAGGAGACGGACGACCCAGAATGAAAACGGGGATGAAAACCATGGTTACAAAAGAAAGGGGAGACCCAAGCAGAAGAATTGACACAGTTATTCAAAGCAATTTCTGCCAACGGAAGGAATTTGACCCATAATTGCTGGTCATCAGCAACATACAACCTCAAGAATTGTTCCACAGACTGATTAAGGCGTTCAGTCTGCCCATTACTCTCAGGATGGTAGGCGAAAGAAAAAGACTATGGAATTTTACATCTTTGACAAAAGGCCCTCCAGAATTTGGACACAAACTGCACACCCCTGTCAGAAACAATATTTTCCGGGATGCCGGAATATTTTCCGGGATGCCATGTAAACGAACAATCTCTCTCACAAAAATAGACGCCAGAGTTTTTGCATTTTGCATTTTAGACAGGGGAATGAAATGAACCATCTTGCTAAACCCATCGACCACTACCCAAACCACAGTCTTACCCTCCGCCAGCGGTAGGTCAGTTATAAAGTCCATCGAGATATGGGACCAGGGTCTACTGGGAATGGGTAGGGGTCATAGGTTAGCAGCAGGGCGAGTCCTAGGTGTCTTAGACCTGGCACAAACCTCACAGGCTGACACGTAGGACTTGACATCCCTGGTCAGAGTGGGCCACCAATAAGATCTAGAAACCAGATCCTTAGTGCCCTCAAAACCCGGATGTCCACAAAAGGCAGAATCGTGACACTCCCCCAACAACTGGAGACAAAATATTGGGAAATAATGGGAAATAATGAGGGAGATGACTGTCATGAGATATTTATGGAGACATAATAAGCAGATAACAGGGAAATGTTTACAGTGACAACATGTATAGACATAAGGTATAGACAGGACATGATTAAATCACATAGAGAAAAAAAGGACTAAAATAGAGTATAAACATACGTTCTGACATTGACAAAAAACTAGACAAAACAAAGGATACAGTGCGGCACTAGAGTAGTCCTCATGAATCAATGGGCCTGTGGAGAAAAAACAAGAAGAGCAATGAGTAAATCGTCATTATCAATTGTATCTATAACAGGGTTTGTATCTCATATTCTCTATTGAGCCCCCTTGGTTCCATACTCTCCAATTTATGGATCCAAAAGGCCTCTCTTAGTTTAAGTTGCTTTACTCTGTCACCACCGCTTCTCGGTACTGGGATGTGTTCTATTACTTGGTATTTCAATTGGGAAATGGAATGTGAGGCTTGTTTGAAGTGGTATGGAACAGGGAGGAGGAGGTTTTGTTTGCGTATTGAAGATTTGTGTTGGCATATTCTATTACGGATGGTCTGTGTAGTTTCGCCTACATAGATCAGACCACATGGACATTTGAGTGTGTAGATTACAAAGTCAGAATCGCATGTGAAGAAGTCATTGATCAAAAATTGTTTTCCTGTGTATGGATGAGAGATGCTGTTGCTTTTTTGTACATGTGAACACTGTATGCAATGATGACAGGGGATTGTGCCCTTCTTCGGTGTCCTTAAGAATGTCTGCCGAGTTAACTTGGTGGCTGACCCTGTGTCTGCTCGGACTAAAAGGTCCCGTTGATTTTTTGGTCGTCTGTTGCACATGAGGATCAGGTTTTTAAATTCTTCAATTTCTGGGTAGGCCCTAGTTCAGTGATGGTGAACCTTTTAGAGACCGAGTGCCAAATTTCAACCAAAAACCCCCTTATTTATCACAAATTGCCAACACGGTTATTTACCCTGAATACTACAGTCCAATATAGTACATCTTCTATGTACTTTATCATTTGGCTATAATAACCTGCCTACATTTAGTGCGCTGCTTGTGCCGTACATAGTGCGCCCTGCGCTGATGAATGGCGGGTAAAGTCTAAGGCATATTGGTATGCCTTAGACTTTTTCCAGGGTGCGGTTGCTCACAGACAGGGCTCTGAGTGCCGTCTCTGGCACCAGTGCCATAGGTTCGCCACCACTGCCCTAGTTAGTAAATGTCAATGAGATCTAAGGCTATTTTCCATTTTCCTGGCACATGGGTGATATGTATGGACGAACGGGATATGTTTTCCTGATTGACGACTGGTATTGCGGGGGTGTATTGAATGCTGTGTCAGATGTGCTGGATAACTTCTCTCCTTAAAACGTTCCTGCATTTCTTTGATTCTTTCTGTCTGTGTAGGTTCAGTTTGTACAATTCTTTGTACCCTTTGGAATTGTGACATTGGGATTTTTGGTATTGGTTGGATGGAAACTGGAGTAATGTAATAAATTATTTCGATCAGTGGGTTTCCTGTATAGATCAGTTGTGAGGATACCTTCCGGATTTTTCTGTACTAGTGTGTCTAGGAAGTTAATCGATGTGTGGTCATAGTGGATGGTAAATTGAAGTTCTGGTGTGATATGATTCATGAAGTTATGGAATTCTAGTAGTGTTTCTGTGGTGCCCTTCCAGATGCAAAAAATGTTGTCAATATATCTTTTCCAAATTTGTACATGTGTCGTCTTAAAGTTGTTGTCTGGGTATAGGTGGGTCTCCTCAAAATCTGACATGAAGCTATTGGCATATGGAAGTGCAACATTCGACCCCATTGCCGTCCCTTGTTTCTGTAGATAAAATTGGTCCTGGAATAGGAAGAAATTGTAGTAGAGGACTATTGACAATAAGTCCTTACACAAGGAGATCACGTTGGGATGTTTGTCAGTTTTTTGGAGTAATCTATCAACTGCTGTTATGCCCTTTTTGTGTTGAATTGAGGTGCATAGGCTGCATACATCCCAGGTGACTAAAATGGTGTCATTTTGTAAGGGCCCCAACTCCTTCAGGATATTTAGAAAGGCAGAGGTGTCAAGTAGAAATGATTTCGTTTTTTTGATCTCGGGAGTAAGTATTTTTTCTAGAAAGATGGAAAGAAAGCTACAATGGGACGTCCAGGTGGGTTGAGCGGATTTTAATGAATTTTAGGTAATGTATAGAATACTGGAATGATCGGGTGTCTTTTGGTCAGAAAGTTTGCTGTATCTTGGTCTATGGTTCCTTTTTATATATGTAGGGTTAGGATGTCTTGAATTTTATGGGCTATGTCTGTTGTTGGATTATGGGTAAGTTTTTCATAGACATCCTGATCGTTGAGTTGTCTCAGAATTTCTGCAGTGTTGTGGTCCCTGTCCATTATGACCAAAGCTTCCCCCTTATCCGCTGGTTTGAAGATAAGTTTTTTTTGTTGTGTTAGATTTTTGAGGGCTTGTTTGTCTAACTGGGTCAGATTGTTAGTGAATTTTAATTCGTATTTTTCTATGCTTTTCCTGAATGAGTGCATATCTTTTTGTACCAATGATATAAAGGTCTCCACTGGTGGCTGGTTTTTCGGTGGCATGTATGTACTTTTTTTCCGTAATGATAGTTCTTTGGCTGAGATGAGGGTTTTTGGACATTGGGAATCAGTTTTACCTTGTATTGTGCTAAAATGTGTGGTAAGTCTGATACGCCTGTATAGTCTATGCAAGTCTAGCTCTAGTTGGAAGGTGTTGAGTATATAGGAGGGGCATACTCCCTTCTTCCCCATATCACTTGTCATCTAAGCGCAATGATTCCCCGAGGACGCACTTCCGGCCGGTGGAACGCAACAGCACAATAGTATGCGTTCCATACAGTATAATTCGGCCTATATTCTGACCATCCCTTTTTTTCAATAAAAATACCATCCCATTTAGCTTTCCCACCCAATACCACTGTTCCCTGAAGGGTCCGCTATCGCTCCCCCCTGTCCCTATACATCTACCATACGGCACTGCGCTCCACCAACACACTTCGGGGTGGTGGAACGCATTGCGGTGTCCCTATGCGTTCCACGTGATGCACTTCCGGTTCCGGTAGCGCACGATTATTTAAACCCACCCCAGAACAGTGTAAAACATGGCGCATCTTTCCTCTAGCTGTACAACCGCATGCTTTACAGTTCGGGTTCGCTCAACCCTAGTCATGTCTAACAACATGATCTGACAACATCTGACAATTCCCATTCTGACTTCTGTGGTGTCATTACTGAAACTACTACTCATATCAACATTCACAGTTGCCAATTTGCAAACGAAATTAAGTTTACACTCTATGACAACACTTCTCCGGATAGGAAATGGAAGGTGACATGTTAGTTCATGTTGTTAGAAATTTGAATCTCTAAATAGTGCAGCCTTAAAGCGTACCTGAGTTTTAAGTAAATAAATACATGCTTGCATAATGGCTGTGCTTTTATGTACAATCATAACTGAAGGAATAGTTTTGTTGTGTTTCCCTAATTACACATTCAGACATATTATTCCCTGTTTCAGTTGCACAGTTAGGTGCATTTCTCTCACAAGCAGGGCGTGTCTCCCTTCTACCAGTGTTGTATGCAGTGACCTCACGTCTTTTAGTTCCCACTGTTTGTTTTCTTCTATGGAGCTCAGAAAGCTGATAAGGAGGCTCCTGTGATCTTTAGATACAATGTAGAAGCAGTTGTTTTATCAGGCTCGGGATCTCAGCAAGCTCTGAGATGCCCCCACTTCCTCTTAGCTGTCTTCTGAGTCTTTGTTACCAGGGACAGATCTTGCCTGACAACAGAAAAATGGACTACGAATGGCAGTGAGATCCCTTGAGGGCAATGAATTTACAATTTTTTTTTTAGGTGGATGCAGGCATATCTTTTAAATGATGTGAATTAGAAATGTACTAGTTACATCATTCTCTATGAAATGCTCTCATGTGACTCTTTAAGTTTTCAATGTCACCATGACAACTGTGGACCTGACCAAAATTAGCAGGATACATCTTGTCATCAGAACCTCTCAGTAGTGCAGCCTCAGGCTTTGGGCTTGCAACTTTAAGTGATCATATCCCAGCACAGAATTAAGATTTTACAAAAATGTTTTTGCATTTTTTATGCACACTGCAGTGTATTTTGCATTTTACAACTAAATTCCGTAAAGCGCATACTTTATATATTTATTGGATCTGGCACTTATGGGGTAAATCCTAATTACTTTTAGCAAACCGCTACCATTTGATTGTGAAAACTCCTAGAAACAACTTGACGAAAAGCTTTTCATCTCAGTATGGTGCAGAGTTTATGAAAAATTAACACGGGGAACATGGTTCTATTGCTTTGTGAATGTCAAGGGAATGTTATCTATCCCGCTGCACACAGAGACGCTCTCACGCCTTGTAATGTGCAATAACCGAACAGCTAATGCAAAATCATTTGCTCGTGGCATTTAATAAAATATGCAAATGGATGAAATTGTTTGAAATTGTCAAATGAAAAAAGCCCGTCATGTTAGGGAGTTCTATTCAATTTACTCCCACAAAATACTGTCTCCTTTTAATTAAGTAACATAAGATGATGTTTCTTCCTCTATGCATCATAGGCTCGAGCTGGTTTAAAGAGTTTTGATGACTGAGAGATGAACAGAGAACTGATTCTAATGAGGCCAAAACAACTAGGACTTGTTTGTTCTACATTTTGACATTTTACTTTTTTTCCCCCTTTTTTTAATTGAACTGTTCTTTAACTGTAAATTCAGATCAGGCCTTAAATAGCATTAGAAATGCCTATCAAAAATTTTGTAAAGACATAGCTATCATCACGTTAGCTTAGCATAATGGATTCAGTGACTTGGAGTAGTTCGGCATATTAATGATTTTACATGCAATACCCAGTTTGACCACATGGTGTGCTGTTTAGTCGGAACAGCTACATAGGAATATATATTGTTCCTGTCTGTTGCACCCTTGCTAAATCCGGTCAAGGCTCTCATGCTCTAGCGGCACAGTGGTGTTGGGTTGTCAAAGAAATTGGAGCCCAAAGATGATGTGAAGCCTTGTGGTCCATTTAAAGGGAAATAATACTGCCATGCTGTGTCTGCCAAGTTAGGTTCTGTCTCTCATTCCTGGAGCTTGCGATCCTGATTCCTGTTTGACTAGGTTCTGACCTTGGCCTTGTTCCTAGATAGAGCTTTGTCTTCTCCCCTGGGATTATTTGTCAGTTAACAGTTGTTCAACTTCTGGTTCTGACTATTGGCTCCTTGCCTGGCTATACTCTAGTCTCATTTTCTGGCTTACCACATCTTGGTCACATCTTTTGGCTCCTTCCCTGAGTATGCTACTACAGCAGTGCAACTGTCACCAATCCATGACTATTCTGGGGACATAAACTGGGGTATTCTTGCAGCAAAGGCCCTCCTCACAAGGTATAAAGAGGACCTATCACCTCTCTTGACATGTTTGTTAGTAACCCTATTCCCTATGTAATGCATTCCTATATTGTTCCTGCTAGAAGTTTATGAATCAATTGCTAGCAGTCTGCAATAAAGGTCCGTCTGGATGTTACCAGTTTATGGCATGTCCCTGTGCAATCTGATACTAACCTGTGCAAGGACACACCCCAAACTGGTAACAATGGCAATTAATTCATTAACTTAAGAATAATAATAATAATAATAATAATATAATAATAAAATTTATATAGCGCCACAATATTCTGCAGCGCTTTACAAGTTCATAGGGTTCATATACAAAACAAAAATAACTGGATAATATGCAACTGAAACACTAGGAGTCAGGGCCCTGCTCGCAAGAGCTTACAATCTATGAGGAAATGGGGGTGACATATAAGGTAGTTGATTTTGATAAGTAGGATTTGAGCCATCATTGAACTGACAGGAGTGGTGCCCGCCGATCTGCTTCGGGTTTGGGACTACTAGAGGATTGAGTCTAGGCCAGAGGAGTTGGTGGGGGGGAGGTTTAGTCGGGGAATAGTCAGTTTAGGTAGCTTGATAAGCCTGCCTGAAAAGATGTATTTTTAAGGCACGTTTGAAGGTGGAGAAGTTGTGGATTGACCTAGTATTTCGGGGCAGAGTATTCCAGAGAGTAGGTGCCGCTCGATAAAAGTCTTGAAGACGGGAGTGAGAGGTATGAATTATGGAGGTTATTAATCTTAGGTCGCTAACAGATTGGAAAGCACGAGTAGGGTGGTAGATGGAGATGAGGAAGGAGATGTATGGAGGTGCAGCACTGTGGAGAGCTTTGTGGGTGAGGGTGAGAAGTTTGAACTGTATTCTGTGGTGGATGGGCAACCAGTGAAGTGACTGCCACAGGCTAGTAGCATCAGTGTAGCGGTTGGATGGATAGATGAGCCTGGCTGCAGCATTTAGGACAGACTGAAGGGGGGAGAGTTTAGTGAGACGGAGACCGATTAGTAGTGCGTTTCAGTAGTCAAGACGAGAATGAATGAAGGCAACAAGAGTTTTTTGCCGTTTCCACCATAAGAAAAGGGCGGATTATGGCGATATTCTTGAGGTGCAGACGACAAGAGCATGTAAGTGATTGAATATGGGGAACAAAGGAGAGATCAGAGTCAAATGTGGCCCCAAGACAGCGGGCATGTTGCACAGGAGTTATGATAGTGCTGCAGACCGAAATTGAAATATCAAATTTAGGTGAGTTAGTAGATGGGGGAAAGACAAGAAGTTCAGTTTTTGAGAGGTTCAGTTTTAGATACAGAGAGGACATTATGTTAGAGACGGCTCCCAGACAGTTACTGGTGTTTTGGAGTAAAGTAGGGGTGATATCAGGGGATGAAGTGTATAGTTGGGTGTCGTCAGCATAGAGATGGTATCGAAAGCCAAATCTACTAATAGTCTGTCCGATGGGGGCTGTATAGAAAGAGAAGAGTAGAAGACCTAGTACTGAGCCCTGAGGAACTCCAACATCAAGAGGAAGAGAAGAAGAAGAAGAGCCAGCGAATGATACACTAAAGGAGCGGCCAGAGAGATAGGAAGAGATAGGAAGAGAACCAAGAGAGAGCAGGGATGGCACAACCTAGAGTTATACGGAAATATTGGGAATACAGCTAGTTATTCAAACTGTCCCTTTACCTATGATTGTTGGAATCCAAATTAAAAGGGATTCAAGCGCTTGGGAAACTGACACAATCATTGGATAAACTGTAGTTGTATCTGATTTACCCTTTATTCAAAGACAAGCTCACAATAATATATGCTTCAAACAGAAAATAGGCAATCAGGGGCGGACTGGGGGCTAAAAGTGCCCCTGGAAAAAAGGGTAAAAGTGGCCCTGGTAAAATGGGTAAAAGTGGCCCCTTGCTGCAGGTGGGTCCAAATTGACTGAAGGCGAGGCAACATAATTAGGCAGGGGCAACACAAGTAGGCAGGTCCAGCAATACCATAGTGCAGAGCAATATATACCACCCCAGCTGAACCACATACCACCATGCAGCACAATATACTGCCACCTACGTCACAGTATTCAACTGTATCGCTGTCCTATGGACGTTGGTACGATTGAATTCAGGATGGCACCTGCAGCTACCGAACAGGTGCGTAAGAGAGAATAAGATCAACATGTATCCGGCTGGCGACCGTGAGGAGGGCTTGGGTGGCCCTCCAAGGCATCGGCCCACCGGGAAATTTCCCTGTAGGATCTACGGCCAATCCGCCCCTGTAGGCAATAGGAGAAATACAGGGCTTAGAGATACGACTGGCCAAGCCACGTCCAAGTGTGAAGGGTGTCTTAATAGAAACATAGAAACATAGAATGTGTCGGCAGATAAGAACCATTTGGCCCATCTAGTCTGCCCAATATACTGAATACTATGAATAGCCCCTGGCCCTATCTTATATGAATACATCCTAATATTACTTTTAAACCTTTGCCCCTCTAATTTAAAACTATGTCCTCTTGTAGCAGTTTTTCTTCTTTTAAATATTCTCTCCTCTTTTACCTTGTTCATTCCCTTTATGTATTTCAAAGTTTTTATCATATCCCCTCTGTCTCGTCTTTCTTCCAAGCTATACATGTTAAGGTCCTTTAATCTTTCCTGGTAAGTTTTGTCCTACAATCCATGTACTAGTTTAGTAGCTCTTCTCTAAACTCTCTCCAAAATATCAATATACTTCTGGAGATATGGTCTCCAGTACTGCGCACAATACTCCAAATGAGGTCTCACTAGTGCTCTGTAGAGCGGCATGAGCACCCCCTCTATCTACTGGTAATGCCTCTGCCTATACACCCAAGCATTCTGCTAGCATTTCATGCTGCTCTATGACATTGTCTGCCTACCTTTAAGTCTTCTGAAATAATGACCCCCTAAATCCCTTTCCTCAGATACTGAGGTTAAGACTGTATCACTGATTGTATATTTTGCTCTTGGGTTTTTACGCCCCAGGTGCATTATCTAGCACTTATCAACATTAAATTTTAGTTGCCAGATTTTTGACCATTCCTCTAGTTTTCCTAAATCCTTTTCCATTTGGTGTACCCCTCCAGGAACATCAACCCTGTTACAAATCTTTGTGTCTTCAGCAAAAAGACACACCTTACCATCGAGGCCTTCTGCAATTTTGCTAATTAAAGATATTAAACAATATGGGTCCCAGAACAGATCCCTGAGGTACCCCACTGGTAACAAGACTATGGTCTGAATATACTCCATTGACTACAACCCTCTGTTGTCTGTCCCTCAGCCACTGCCTAATCCATTCAACAATATGGGAGTCCACGCACAAAGACTGCAATTTATTGATAAGCCTTCTATGTGGGACAGTATCAAAAGCCTTACTATAGTCTAGATAAGCGATGTCTACTGCACCTCCGCCATCTATTATTTTAGTCACCCAATCAAAAAAATCAATAAGATTAGTTTGACATGATCTCCCTGAAGTAAACCCATGCTGTTTTTCATCTTTCAATCCATGGGATTTTAGATGTTCCACAATCCTCTCCTTAAGTATAGTTTCCATTAATTTCCCCACTATTGATGTCAGGCTTACTGGCCTATAGTTGCCCGATTCCTCCCTACTACCTTTCTTGTGAATGGGCACAACATTTGCTAATTTCCAATCTTCTGGGACGACTCCTGTTGCCAGTGATTGGTTAAATAAATTTGTTAATGGTTTTGCTAGTTCACCGCTGAGCTCTTTTAATAGCTTTGGGTGTATCCCATCAGGCCCCTGTGACTTATTTGTATTAATTTTAGACAGCTGACTTAGAACCTCCTCCTCTGTAAAGACACATGCATCAAAAGATTTATTAGTCTTCCTTCCTAACTGAGGTCCTTTTCCTTCATTTTCCTTTGTAAAAACAGAACAGAAGTATTCATTGAGGCAGTCAGCTAGTTCTTTATCTTCTTCCATATACCTTCCTTCTGTCTTATCGTCTTTTTTCACTGACTGAGCTAATTTCTCTTCTGCCTGAGCTTTAGAAGCTCTTATAACTTGTTTGGCCTCTCTCTGCCTAATCTTGTAAATTTGCCTGTCATCCTCGTTTATTTTTATTTTTATAATTACTAAATGCTATCTTTTTGTTTGAATGATTTTGGACACTTTTGCTGAGTACCACAGTGGTCTCTTCCTTTTTTTTCTTTTACTGACAAGCCTAATGCAATTTTCTGTTGCCTTCAATAGTGCCACTTTTAAGTAGTCCCATTTCTCCTGGACTCTATTGAAACTGTTCCAATCTGATAGGGACTCGTATACCACTAATCTAATTTTAAAAAAAGTCAGTTTTTCTAAAATCTAAAACTTTTGTTTTTGTGTGGTGTGACTCAGTCACTGTACTAATAGTAAACCACACTGACTGGTGATCACTAGATACCAAGCTTTCCCCTACAGTAATATCAGATACCAAATTCCCATTTGTGAATACTAAATCTAAAATGGCCTCCTTCCGGGTTGGCTCCTCAACTACTTGCTGTAGAGATAATCCCAGTAGGGAATTTAGAATATCTGTACTCCTGGCAGAACTAGCTATTTTGGTTTTCCAGTTTACATCAGGAAGATTGAAGTCTCCCATAATGATAACTTCCCCCTTCAATGTCATTTTAGCTATTTCCTCAACTAGTAGATCATCTAATTCTTTGACTTGGCTAGGTGGTCTATATATCACACCTACATGAGTTACCTTATAATTATCAAGCTGCAAGGTAACCCAAACTGACTCTAAATTGTCCTTGCTAACTTGTATCAAATTCGATTTTATGCTATCTTTCACATACAGGGCCACCCCTCCCCCCCTGCTTGCCTTCTCTGTCTTTCCTATATAGAGTATTGTTATATCCCAGTCATTACTCCCATTGAACCACGTCTCAGTAACAGCCACTAAATCTATATTCTCAGATGCCACTATAGCCTAAAGTTCATTGATCTTATTCCCTTCACTGCAGTAAAGTCTAAACTGGTAGCAGATTACCTTACTGACTCAAGTGCTCGGCTTTGCAGACTCTAGATTCTCTAATGCTCTCCTTGGTCTTACTCCGTCTATGACCATGCAGATATCAGTGAGTCTCAGTAGCTTTTTGCACCTAAGAAGAGGGAGCACAAGTCACAGCTTCCACGCTCTACAAACTCCAGTATAGACCGGTGGGGCCAACCCATACCTAAACTCTTACAAGGGCTGAGGCAGGATTGTTAACCATGGATGTTCCATCCATACATAGTTATGCTGGCTATAATACATAACATGACAATATACAATAGTTAACAAACCATTTGCAGATACCCCCTTCTCTAGGGTACTGTACTAGGATATGCTATCAATGTCAGATAGGTGTCGGTTTCAACTCAGGCACCCTCTCCTATCTCCAGAATCGGGCCCTGGAATTGAAGAAGAGCCCCTACATATGCATAACACTCTCTGCATTTATTGCTATTGTATTTCTTGAAATAGCTGAGTGAGCAAGCTTGGTTGCTTTCAGAAGTTTAATAGCGGCAAATGCAGAGTGTACTGTGCATGCACCGCCACCTCTCCATTCCCTACTATGGGAGGTCTGAAAATACCTGACCACTAAGCCCCAAAGCAGTGAATGGAGAGGTGGTCATGCATGTGCGGTGCACTTCTCGCTGCTATGGAATTTCTGATAGCAGTGAATGGAAAGTCTGTAACGCATGCATGGCACATGTATCCCAATCTTGGCAGTGCCAAATGGATCATATCTTAGGGGATCAACATCTCTGTTACATGTGTGTGATAAGGAGGAAAACACAGTACAAAGCACCTTCATTGTGTTATCTGTGTCAAGAGCAAGGTGGTTGATCAGGATGAACTTCTTCCCTGGTAGAGAATTGTCTCTAGCCAAAGTGGTGAGTGTCACATACTTGTTTTAAATGCCCAAAGCAAGCCCAAAATTACTGCTGGACTCTCAAGTTTTGGGCCTATTAAATTAAAAAAATCTGATAAGGGCCTAATAGGGCATACAGACAGGGGTTGTCATTCTGAGACACCTCATTTAAAATGGTCCAAAGCCCACAGCACATTAACCATTACTATGGTCTCTAAGACAAAACGTCATGGTCTCATCTCTATGTAATGACGTCATGTCCAGAAGATGTCATGTGATCATGGCATTTAGTCACTGCTTTATGATGTAATGTTAGTCTTCTCATAATGGGAATTGCATGAAATTACCAAGCTACAATAAGTCTATTTTTCTTTAAACCAAGTTCAAACTTTGATAATAAATATGGCTGTATGTTGAGAAGAAGGCGATTTGGAGCTCCAGCCCCCTATAAAGGTACTTTATGAAGCAACAATGGCCTTCACACTTTAGACTTACCTTAGGCCTCATTTACATGAGCAGTGGTCAGAAATAAACAGTTCGTTCCTGATAATTGCCAACTCTTTTGTCAAGTCATTATCGTGAGTGAATGTTAGTGGGAGCATTCATTCCTGGTAATTAGATCCTTGGCCTATGTAAATGGGCACTAACACCAGCCAAATCTGCATTTTTTTTCCAAAACTGACCTACCATCTAATGTCCATTAGAGGTTCAGCTGAAGTTCATTTGACAGATGTTGGAGACAAAAAGATCCAGTGGTGTCTGGCAATCTGTTAATCCCCATCTCCAATGAAAATACATATGTGCTTGTATGAACAGGGAGTGCACATGTGTATGGGTAGGGCGACCAGTCGCTTAGCGGACATCTATTGAAGGGATGAGCTTGCAGGATCTTCATTCTTTCTAGGTGATCAGTGGCATACCTACCATGGAGGCAGACCATGCAACTGCTATGGGGCCTGGCGTAACGACCATGAAGGTGTTGAACTCCTTTTTTCTGCAGTCATCACTAGGAGGAGTAAAGTGCAAGGAGATTTTTACAGCTGGTGTTGCATTCAATGGTAACTGTACAAATTCCGATGCACTGAGCTCCTCCAAATGGCAGCTGCAAGCAGACAGTTTTATATTGTGTGAAGAGAAGCACCTTACGTGATTTATTATATCTAAAATATTAATAATGTTCCACTTTTTCCAACATAAAAGTGCAACTTTTTTTTCCTGATTTGTCAGAAGTCCCACTTAGTGGAGAAGCATACATGGTTTTGCTTTGGAGCCCTATGAGATCTGTGTGCACTTCTGGAGGTGATGGCCCCAAATGTGGAGATTTGATATATATTCCTAAGATAGGAAGACCTCTTCAAGTAGTACATTTATTTACACTCCCAGTAGAGGTAAGGGCCTATTCAGAGATTTACTATGGAGTATTAGGATTTTTGTGTACACCCTACTGGTGAATTCCAGTACCGAAGCCATGAAATTATGGTACTACAGTAGTTTAGAAGAGAACTGAAATATTTAACCATTAAGGTAAACCTCAGAAGTCGTCATCTGCCCGCTATGTCAGACATCTCAGTTCAGAGGAAATCATATGTTTTAGCCTATTGGTAATCATAGGTTCTACACTAGGGGGGGGGGAAATATCCAGCTTAAGTAAAAAAAAAAATATCTCTCATTTTTGTTCGGCAGTCAGACACAATGACTCTTATTACCCTGAAATAGCAATAAATCTTACTGCGGAAAGTAAGTGCACCTTAATAGCAGCGCTATATTTAACTGTCGGCTTTTACAGCAGGGCTATTGCTGTATTCATGCTATGTTATTATGTAGAATTGGAGATCTCCCACGGTGTGATGGAAATTCGACACACAATGAAGCGCACTATACATGTACTGCTCGGATAATGTTTGTTTCCTATCAATCAGCTCATTTCCTAATACAGTGGATGGGGCTTTGCAGGATATGGCAGTGTTACAGCTAGATGTGGCCAAATTATCCAAGTCATCTGAAATTTACTGAAGATGATTCAGTTAAAAAGAAGAGTTTCACACCATCCATGGATATTACTGTGCATTCTGTTATTGTTCTGCTTGTGCCATGTAGATGGCGTTTACTGGTTCTCTGTAGTATCAGAAATGCAGGACAGCTTATAATATGGTATATGAAGGTTTCTAAGATCCTACACCAGGTTTCGAGGCATTGATGGACTCTGGAGGACACTGGTGAGGGAGGAGTACGGATATGGGAAAGATGCTCCTTTTAGAACTGTATTATGTAAAACTTCAGTTCATGTTCCGTTGGCAAAAAACTCAATGATTTTCTATTATTTCCATTAGCATCCATTCAAATCAATGGGTCCTTCATAAAAATACACAGAAGCTGTTTATTTTTAACAGGGGCCCATTGGTTTGCATGGGCAAGTCTAACATGAGAATCAAAATTAAAAAAGTTCACATTGCGATTTTCTCTGCACCTATTGATGTTCCGTAATGTCAACTGGTCTACTGACTATAATGTGTCAGCGTTCAGTCCATATACTGTCCATTCTGCACATGGACGTGAACATGGTTCATGTGAAAAGGCCTTAAGTGAGGACGTTCAGTATCTGCAGTAGTTCTACCTGTCCCACCAGACCGTCATGAAGACTTTTTCCTGCTACGATGCAACTTTACAATACTTGCTGCCCAGGCTACTTACATTTACACTGCACACATGAAAGCCACAATGTCCCTTAAAGGGGAAGCAGAGCATATCAAAATGGGCAGGATCACTTTACTGATCTACTGGGTAGACTCTGTGATTGGGTACTCACCTGATGAGGGGATCAGTGCGATCTCGAAACACGTAGTGTTCTGCACCAATATAATCTTCTAATATTCTCTGTGAGTCCTCCCATCCTTGGGGCAACATCAGAAGTTCCCAATTCTTTTTCTGTTGGGACAGTTGTCCCTTATACAGATTCTAATGATCTTATGGCAGCCACAATGTCCCTTATACCATCCACAATGACCCTACAACAGCCACAATGTCCTTTATGTCCGGCATAATGATAATGATCCTACAACAACCACAATGTCCCTACGACAGCCACAATGACCCTATGCCAGCTACAATGACCCTATACCAGATACAATGACCCCACGATAGCTACAATGACCCTATACCAGATACGATGACCCCACTATAGCTACAATGACTGGCATTAGCCACAATGACTCTACAACAGCTACAATGACACTACAACAACTACAACACTTTTTGTGAGTCCTCCCACCCTTGGAGCATGGTCAGAAGTTCCCAATTCTTTTTCTGTTGTGACAGTCGTTACAATGTCCCTTATACAGGTTCTAATGACCATATACCAGCCACAATGACCCTACGACAGCCACAATGTCCCTAATGCCAGCCACAATGTTCCTACGACAGCCACAATGTCCCTTATGCCAGCCACAATGTCCCTAATGCCAGCTACAATGACCCTACAACAGCCACAAAGTCCCTTACGACAGCCACAATGACCCTTATGCCAGCCACAATGTCCCTAATGCCAGCTACAATGACCCTACAACAGCCACAAAGTCCCTTACGACAGCCACAATGTCCCTTATGCCAGTTACAATGACCCTATTGCAGCCACAATACAGGCCGTCCTATTAACCCTATTCAAATGTTGTACAGTAAATTACAGTAAGAGACACATTTGAAATGTCTGCACATAGCGTATAATGAATGATTGGAATATGTTTTGTTTGATTAAAATTTAAAGGCTATGTACGCCTTTGGGGGAATTTTTTTTATTATTGCATTACTAATTTTGAGCTAATCATAATGTTTAGAAGCAGTCTGGGGTCGGCACTGCAGCCTCTTTATGGAGTTCACACTGAGTTAGTGCGCTCATCGTGTGGTTCCCAGGTGGATCGTTCTTGTCATTAAGACCTAGAGGTCCCATTGCATTTGTTTTTATTACCCAAGAGGCTTCTTTTTGGAGTAATACACACTGTCTATCTCCTCCATTTCTGATTACTCCTACTACTTCTATTCCTGCACATATGAGGACGTCGCCATCCCCTCCATGTGCTTCTCTAACGTGTTCTATTAATCTAGGGGACCCTACCAATGGATTTTTTATGTTCTCTAAATACCACATACAGGCACCTTATGGTTTTCCCTATGTAAAATCTCCCACATGGGCAAAATATAACATATCATGTTACACATATATGGTTTGCCTTTTCATTATGTGTGTCCCTTCTCTCTTCCCCTAGCTTATGCTCTCTCTCTTGTCTCCTCCCCTCTTCTTCATTCTGGCTTCACCCCTCATCTCAGCTACTTGCTCTGTTAGCTGCTCACAGCATGATTTTTTGACCTATCCATTTGTTCATCGGTGTATGAACTTCTTCACGATCTACAAGGTGTCATTTGGATCGAGTCACTGTCAGCCAATTCACCTAAGATTGATGGTTACCGCTATCTCAGCACAACTGTAAGTTACAGAGATCACACTTTCAATGCTTAGATTGGAGAGGCAGAACAGTCAAAAAATCAGTGAAGGGATCTTACAAGATCTGCAAAATATCTTTCAAAGGATCCTTGCTAGCAATGCATGTATAGTGAGGTATATGGACACTGGAATATAGCAGAATATATGTACAAGCCTGTATACTCCAGCCAGCAAGTAAATCTCAGCATAAGATTCATCAGTTTTCTGCACAGATTATTGAATAAACTGTTCATGCAACTGTTATTTGATCAGCTCCTAGACTGTCTGTATTGTCACATGCATTCTGCCTGCAAGTCAATCTAAGCTCTGTATGCAATCAAAACTAACTTTGCAGCAGCCATTGCTAAACTTCTCTCTGACTCCCCCTCCCACTGGTTGCCTAGGAAACCCTCTCCCAGAGCCAGAAGATTGCTACATTTCTATGCAAACACATACCTTCTGATTTAACCCTCTGCTTGTCATCACAATGCACCAGCAAGGCAATGTACAATCTGAGGAACCTAATACACAGAAAGAACCTGAACTTCCAACAGCTCAGGAGTCAGATCCTCAAGGCCACATAAAACAAAAATGTTTAGTGAAGCCAACCTGGAAAGTCCAAGAGAACTATGAGGCTGACAAAGAAGAACTGCTGCAGAACATCAGCCACTCATGGTCTAAAACTATTGAATGCATGTCAGCTCTGTCTCAACCAACTCATAAGGTATTGCACCTAGAGGGCGCTGCTAAGTTGAATGCTGCCTATGAGAACTACCAAAGACTGTCTGCTAAATGTGCTGATCTCTTAAAGCGGTACAACACAGAAAATTCCTTAAAGAATTACAGGAATTGAATGAGCTCAATCTTGAAAGAGACGATCTAGTAATACAAACAAGGACAAAAACAGATGTAAAAATCGCACATCTCCATGAATCTAGATCCCATCTCTCCTCAACTTCTAAGCGCTCCACACGGTCTTCCAAATCCTTAAGATCAACATCTTCCACTCTCAGCCAACGACTCATCAAAGCCCGCGCTGATGCAGAAGCTTCAAAAATCCAACCAGTTTTCGCCCAGAAGAAAGCGGAAATGGAAGTTGAAGCTGCACAGAGGGAAGCTGAGGCTGCACAGAAGAAAGCGGAAATGGAAGCTGAGGCTGCACAGAGGGAAGCTGAGGCTACACAGAAGAAAGTGAAGAGGGAATCTGAGGCTGCACAGAAGAAAGCGGAAATGGAAGCTGAGGCTGCACAGAAGAAAGCGAAAATGGAAGCTGAGGCTGCACAGAAGAAAGCGGAAATGGAATCTGAGACTGCACAGAGGGAAGCTGAGGCTGCTCAGAAGAAAGCTGAGGCTGCAAAGAAGAGAGCAGAAATAGAAGTCTTAGAAAAGCAATGTGAGCACGCCAAAGACATGGCAAGACTAAGAGTCTTAGAGCAGGCTGTAAGTGACAATGAAAGAAGTGTCAGTAGCCGTTACTCTGTTATATCTTATGCATCAGTGTCATCACAGACCTCATCAAAACTCCATCACTCTGTCATAGCAGCCAAAGAACTCAACAAACGTGTTGTCTCTACATCTATTACACCTTCTCAAGTGGCAGAAACGGGTACGAATAGAAATGACCTACCACACTATCGTATTACCACCCTCTAACCAATCCACTATTATGCGGCTACAAGCCAAAACACCTTTGGACCATACACCAGCTCCAGTGTTAAACGCCTTAGCACCATCTTATGTTCCCAAGTCACTCAACGTCAATGTACCAGCTAATGCAACTAACTTTGTTCCGCCTACAATTGTATACCCAAAGTCTGAAAACACAGACATGTCGCAGTTTGCCAAGTACATCCTTCGCAGAGAACTCACTAGGACGGGCCTCACCATGTTTGATGACAAGCCTGAAAATTACAGAGGCTGGAAATTCACCTTTAAAGCAACAATCAGGGAATTTAAATATCACTGTTGCAGAAGAATTGGATCTACTCATCAGGTGGCTAGGTCCTCAGTCAGCTGAACGTATCACGAGAATTAAAACCGTTTACATTTCCAATCCTGCTGCAGGTCTTGACGCTGCTTGGGACATACTTGATCATAGCTTTGGCAGCTCTGAGGCCATCGAAGATGCCTTACTCAAAAGGTTGCAAGGCTTCCCAAGGATGACAGCTAAAGACAATCTAAAGCTTCAAGAACTTAGTGATCTTCTACTAGAGCTTCAACTAGCTAAGGCTGACACCCACCTACCCGGTATTAGTTACCTTGGCACCCCTCGTGGCATCAACCCTATTGTCCTTAAGCTACCATATGGCATCCAAGAAAAATGGGTTAGTCAAGGATCTACTTACAAGAAAAGGTATGGAGTAGCCTTTCCTCCCTTTTTCTACTTCTGTACCTTCATAAAGGAAATTGCGGACTCTAAGAATGACCCAAGTTTCTTCTACGGTGACTGTAACCCTCTTAGTCCACCTTCTCCAGGACTTGCAAACACGCGCATAATGCACAGAGACCGCAGGGGTCCAGTGTCAGTGAAAAGGACTGATGTTCAACCTGCACCTGCTACAGTTCTTCTGAAGACTGGACAAAACAAGAAACTTGAGGATCCAAATCGCCAATGTCCCATACATAACAAGCCACACCCACTTAAGAAGTGCATCGGCTTCAGAAAGAAACCTCTACAGGAACGCAAGGAACTTTTAAAGGAATTTGGAGTTTGTTTCAGATGCTGTGCTTCCACAGAACACCTGGCAAAAGACTGTAAGGCCATCATTAAGTGCATAGAATGCGGTGGTGACAACCACGTTCAAGCCCTTCATCTGTACCAACACAGCACTACTCCATCCACTGACATTCCCCCCAGGGCAAAGCTTGCCGGGGAGCACGGTGAACAAACAGCAACCTCCACCCCAGTGTTCTCAACATGCACTGAAGTCTGTGGGGAAGGACTTTGTGGGAAATCCTGTGCTAAGATATGCTTGGTTCGAGTATGGGGCAAACCTTAAAAAGGGCCATAAGACTGTATACCATTCTTGATGACCAGAGTAACCGATCTCTTGAAAGTACAAGGTTCTTTGATCTCTTAGGCATAACAGGAGGTGCTCTACCTTATACCCTAGGTACTTGTGCAGGGATTACAGAAGTCTGGGGTAGAAGAGCCAGTGACCTTGTAGTTACTCCTCTCAACGGCAACTTGGAAATACACTTGCCTACTATCATTGAGTGCAATCAGATCCCAACTAACAAGGATGAGATTCCCACTCCAGAAGCTGCCTTGCACCATACTCACTTGAAAGACTTAGCTGATCAAATACCAGCCTTTGATGAGAATGCTGATATCCTGTTGCTACTCGGGAGAGACATCCTAAGGGTGCACAAGTTGCGCCATCAAATCAACGGCCCACATGATGCACCTTACGCCCAGCATCTGGATATAGGCTGGGTCATTATTGGCAACGTCTGTCGTAGCAACGCCAGGAAACCTCTCTCGGTTTCTTCCTTTAAAACTCGTGTCCTGCCCAATGGACGCACTACTTGCTTTCCAAGACAACAACATCACTATAGTGTTAAAGAAAGACTGTGTGTCAAAGGTACGCCAGAGCGCATCATACTCGATGATAGGAAAGCATTTATCTTTCGGGATGACAACATTGGAAACACAGTGTTTGAAGTGACCACAAAAGACAATGAGTTAGCAGCCACAATGGAAGACAAGGAATTCTTGAGAACCACGAGTAAAGAGTTCTATCAAGATGATTCTAACAGCTTGGTGGCGCCGCTACCATTCCACACTCCAAGGAAGAGAATTCCAAATAATAGACAACACGCAGATTCACGGTTCATCTCTTTAGAGCGCAACCTGAACCGGAAACCGGAGATGAAGAAACATTTTGTCGACTTTATGCAGAAGGTGTTTAAGAGAGATCATGCTGAACCTGCACCCCTTCTTATACAAGGAGAAGAATGCTGGTACCTACCGTGTTTTGGTGTCTATCATCCTCGTAAGCCTGACCAGATTAGAGTGGTCTTTGACTCAAGCGCTCGCTATGAAGGCGTTTCTCTCAATGACAATCTTCTCTCTGGACCCAATCTGAACAACAACCTCTTGGGAGTCCTACTCCGCTTTAGACAAGAGCCCCCGCAGTTGCCATTTATGGACTGAGAAAAACTGCCCAAGAAGGCGAACAGGAGTTCGGGATGGATGCACGTCGGTTTGTGGAAAGGAACTTCTACGTGGATGACGGTCTTAAGTCCCTACCTACGGAAGAAGTGGCCATTGACCTTCTCACCAGAACCCAGAACATGCTCGCCACTGCCAACCTCAGACTACACAAAATCATCTCCAACAGCAATAAGGTAATGGGAGCATTTCCTTCCGATGATCATGCTGTCAGTGCCAAGGAATTCCAACCAGAGTCTGACCTTTCCCTCACACAACGCAGCCTTGGATTGCTGTGGGATGTTAAGCAAGATATGTTCACATTTCAAACATCAGCTTGCGACAAGCCCTTCACAAAAAGAGGAGTACTGTCTGCAGTGAACAGTATCTATGACCCTTTGGGATTCATAGCACCCTTTACTATTCAGGGTAAGATATTACTCAGACAACTCACTACAGAGAACACTGACTGGGATACCCCTTTACTCAAGGAGAAACAACAAAGGTGGGAATCCTGGAAGCAGTCTCTCTAGGCATTGGAACAGTTCAAGATACCAGGCTCTTAAACTCCTGCGTCCTTGAAGAATGCCACCAGACTAGAGATCCATGTCTTTTCGGATGCATCCATGGAAGCCATAGCTGCTGTAGCTTATCTCCGAGCTGTACACTCTAAAGGTGGAATAGGAGTAGGATTTGTCATGGGCAAAACCAAGTTAACTCCAAAGCCTGCACATACCATCCCAAGGCTTGAACTCTGTGCAGCCATGTTAGCTGTTGAAATTGCTGAGCTTATAGAGCACGAAACAGACCTTGACATTGATTCCTTTGACTTTTACACAGATAGCAAAATCGTGCTAAGATACATACATAACCAAACAAGACAATTCCATGTGTATGTCGGCAATCGAGTGGAACGCATCAGGAAATTCTCCACGCCAGAGCAATGGCACTATGTACCCACCGACCTTAACCCTGCCGACTTAGGCAGTCGTGCAGTGCCTGCTGCTACATTTCTGGATATATCATGGATATCCCCACCAGTACTCTTGAATGAAGAATTCTTCTCAAGGCCTGTAGAGTCTATCTTTGAACTTGTCCAGCCGGACTCTGATAAGGAAATCAAGACCATTGCAGTTACACTTAACACCTCTGTGGAAGCAAGGGTAAAATTGAGATCTTGTCGATTTGAGCGGTTTTCTAAGTGATCTTTGGCTGTACGAGCGACTGCACGACTTATTCACATTGCTCATCACTTTGCAAGCCAGGATAGCACAAATCAAGAGTGTCGTAAGTGGCACATTTGTAAAGAACTCCTCACACCAGGTTGATACAAAGGGAGGTAAGAAGGACTGGTGCGGTTGCTGCCTTCCCCTCAGAAGACAGACCTTCAAGGCAACCTGTTAAAGGGAGGTAAGAAGGACTGGTGCTGTTGCTGCCTTCCCCTCTGAAGATGGACTCAAGGAACTATCTACTTCCTACCGTTCCACACTTCAAGAGCTTTTCTACAAGTATTGAAGTAATGTTTTCTTGTTTATGTTCCTTTGTTCCTTTTGTTGCAGGTGTTCCAGTAGAAAAACATCTATATTTCATGGACTTGAACAAGGTTATTATTATTATAAATGTTATTAGAAATCATAGATTTCGACCGGGAGTATCATGTTACACATGTATGGTTTGCCTTTTCATTATGTGTGTCCCTTCTCTATTCCCCTAGCTTATGCTCTCTCTCTTGTCTCCTCCCCTCTTCTTCATTCTGGCTTCACCCCTCATCTCAGCTACTTGCTCTGTTAGCTGCTCACAGCATGATTTTTTGACCTATCCATTTGTTCATCGGTGTATAATCTGCACAGTTTGGAATAAACTTCTTCACGATCTACAAGGTGTCATTTGGATCGAGTCACTGTCAGCCATTTCAACTAAGATTGATGGTTACCGCTATCTCAGCACAACTGTAAGTTACAGAGATCACACTTTCAATGCTTAGATTGGAGAGGCAGAACATAACATACTGTGCCTTACATGAAGTGAACTGCCTCACTATGTTCAAATACTTCGTTCTAATCATAAATTTACAAGCTGAACATTGTCCACATTTATAATTCCCTTATGGAATACCATTTTTTACTCTCAAACTTAGTCCTTACTATCTTGCCTTTAATGGCCTTACGTCTTCTAAAACTGATGGGGGTTGTTTTTTCTTTTAAATCTTCATCATATGCCAATATATGCCAGTTATTAAGGGTGGCTTTCCTCATGAATAAGGCCATGGCTGTATATTTAAAAGATAACAGCATTCAGAACCCTGTTACTTATGTACCATATGGCGATCTTGCATTTTTCTATTCCTACTAGAGATGAAGTGACTCAGAGAGGTGGCTGCAGCAGGACTGAACGTAGATGTTTGTCGAGGTCGTAGAGTCGATAGACATCTTTAGTGCCCTGTGATGCAAATCATCTAAACCCAATTTTGATGGTTCACTTCACTTCATTTTAGGCTGTATATTCCATGCATTGTACATAACCATAAGTCATCTTAACACACGTCCAGAAGATGGTCGGAAAGGTTGGACATGACTGGAAATTGAGACATTGATATGGTAAGGGCAGTGAGTCCTGAGGTTTAGTTGTTTCTAAAGACCACACCAGGTGATGTGTAGTACCTCAGAATAGGGTAGTTGCAAAATTATTTCTTGTGATTTAAATGTTATTTAAAGAACTTGTCCCAAGAAAAATATTCTACATTTTGAAGCCAGTCCCTGGATCTGAATACTTTTGTAATTGCATGAAAAAAATTAGTATAGACAGTGAGTGATTCACTGAAATCTATCTGTATAAGTTTACCTGCTGTTTGCCCTTTTTCTAAATTCTTTGTCCTGCTCACTGAGATGGAAGAACATTCTCAGTTTCATCCTTCAACTGCCACCAGCTGTAGCAGAAAGCTCACTTCCCCTGAAAAAGGAAACACCCTCAAAGCTGCCAAATCTAGCAGAGCAATTGCAGCAGTGAAAGCACTCTGGAACCATGTGAAGTACAGAGCTGGTTATACATCAAGGGGAGAAAAACAGAACTGTATCGCACCTCCACAATGCTATGCTTAGATCTAATTGACCTCGCTTCTCAGCGCAATATTAAAGTGTACAGCCCCCTATATTGCATGCTGTACAAGAGGCATTAGTGTACATTTTGATCAAAAGGCATAAGCCCACTCACCACGCCAAGGTTGCCTCTTTGAGTGGGATCTACTCTGACAAAAAAAGGTGCAGCACACTGCGGTGACAAAGGGTCAGGATGTCATCTATAAATCGTCACCAAAGTTGTATACAAGATGACCACCTATCACAGCCTTCCCCAAAGACGATCTCCTTCTCCCACCAGCCCAGGTTCGCAAATGTAGGGGCACAAGGACTGAGCTGGCGGAAGATTTTACCATTGAATGTGAAAATATTATGATCCAAAATGAACCGTAAGCGATAGAGAAAAAAATAATTATGTTTTTCACAATGTGTCCCCCTTTCCTTCAAAAAGTATCCTATGGTGTGGATGCCTTTGTCACGTGGTATTGATGAATATAAAGATTTCACATCCAGGCTTGCTAGGATCACATCCTCATCAAGACTGATGTCATTTAGTCTTTTCAGTACGTCCATTGTGTCACGGACATATGACGGGGGGGGTAATACAAACTTCCTATAAGGAAGGGGGAGGCGGGCACAGGTGGGATCCGGTGGAAAATCCCACCCGTGGACCATCAAAAATGGAAACACAATCAGGCGTCACTCCCTAGTGAATAGTTGGAACAACAGTACCGAAAGGTGCGTATCGTTAGATAGGTAAACTTAGAATGCGCATCAGTACAGGATGAGGTTAAAATATGGTAAAACCGAGGGATATAGTAATATAAAATCAGTGTACACTCACTTCACAGGGGGGTAGTCAACAGGATAAACTCAAGACACCTGAGACTTTGAACCCCCCTGGCCAGGATCGCACGTAGGAATGTTAGAAATTCAATCTTCTTTGAAAGATAAGAAGCATTCCCAATACATCAGGGACACCTGTGATTTTAAAGACGGTAATATCTTAGATTTTGGAGGTAAAAAAGCAAAAATCAAAGAAACAGATACGGAATTTGGAAGGGGAAATAGAACAGGATGCTAAAAGAAAATAATCACCCAATTACAGAGGGAACAGGGGTCGGGGTAATACTAGAAAAGGCAGAGGTAATACCCGATCAATTAGAGGTGTTTTTTTTTTTCAGGGAACACCCCTCCGGTATCAGAGTACCTTCTAAAGGGCAAGAAAAATCTGTAAACATGTGTCACTCTAAATGCAACAACAGAGACAGTCTACAGATCATCAACATCTCTTAAAGGGGGCTTACAGAGGGAAAACTTCTCCTCTTAAGAAGGGGTCTATCCTTCATACCCAGCAGCAGATTTAAGGCCTTTTATTGGGTGAAGGATTTAAACCTCTTTTTATCCGCAGACTTAAATGGAATAAGTTCTTCCGAACACACGACACACTACAAGGTCAAGAATTAGGGGTTACATCAGAGGATATGTCAGATGTGCAGTTGCTGGCAAAGCTGTGGGTAGAGGGAGAGAGAGGTTTGGGTGAGGGCCCTTACATTGACCTTCATTTGCCCTCCACGAAGACCCTGCCTGTGAGTGACACATCTCCACTTGACACTTTTTTAACAGTTGTCACAGAAGAGCTGAGACATCTTGAGAATATTGTCCCCCATTACAATAATATATCGGAGATGGAACTGGCAGGACTCCTATCTCTGGAAAGAGATGAATCAATAATAATCAAACCCTCAGACAAAGGGGGAAATATTGTGATCTTAGACAATATATCAATATGTGTGAGATGATTCTAGGCGAGACTGAGTGTTATGAAGTAATGAGGGAGAACCCTACCGCTCTTTTAAAAAAAAGAGCTAACAGGGATGTTAAGAGAAGCTATAAGTGAGTCCCTTATTGATCAGAAAGAGATGGATTTTCTACTGCCTTCCTACCCAGTACTGGCATGCTTTTATGGGCTACCAAAAATCCAAAAAGGTCAGAATCCATTAAAAGGTAGACCCATCGTATCTGGCATAGGAAACTTGACACAGAATATCAGTAGATATGTAGATACCATCTTACGTCCATTTGTATTATCCCTCCCGTCATATGTCCGTGACACAATGGACGTACTCAGAAGACTTAATGACAACAGTTTTGATGAGGATGTGATCCTAGTAAGCCTGGATTTGGAATCTTTACATTCATAAATACCACATGACAAAGGCATCCACACCATAGGATACTTTTTGAAGGAAAGGGGGACACATTGTGAAAAACATTATGAATTTGTTCTCTCTCTCTTACGGTTCATTTTGGATCATAATATTTTCACATTCAATGGTAAAATCCTTCGCCAGCTCAGGGGGGTCGCAATGGGCAGTCCTTGTGCCCCTACATTTGTGAACCTATACCTGGGCTGGTGGGAGAAGGAGATCGTCTTTGGCGAAGGCTGTGATAGGTAGTCATCTTGTATACAACTTTGGTTACGATTTATAGATGACATCCTTATCCTTATGGAAAGGAAGTAAACAGGAATTTGATGGATTTGTCAAGCAGCTAAATGTGAATGATTTTGGATTATTTTTCACGTCAACAGTGGAAAAGTGGGAGATCACCTTTCTGGATCTGTATATTACAAAAGGAAGTGATGGTCGCATCACAACCAGAATGTTCCGTAAACCAAATGCGACAAACAGCTTATTAAAATGGAGTAGTTGGCATCTGCAGGTTCTACGCATAGGTATACCCAAGGGGCAGTACCTAAGGGCAAGAAGAAATTGCTCAGAAGCGCTTGAGTTAAAAAAAAAACTGCGTAAAACTTTTACCAGCACAGTCACCTCGGCAATGTATGACATTCGGTCACTGATCACATGCAGGACCACGGCAGTCATCTACCTGATGACATGTGACTGCGGCCTACAATATGTCGGTAAGACAATACGTGAATTGCGACGCAGGATACGGGAACATCTAAATGATGTCCTGAATAACTAGGATACCCCGATTGCACGGCATGTAGGTGAGGTGCATAATGGGAATACCAAAGTAATGCATTTCCAAGGCATTGAGCATGTGCGCCAATCCCTAATAGGAGGTAATTTGGAGAGGAGACTACTCAGAAATGAACTGGAGTGGATCTTCCGTCTTCATTCCGAGAGACCATAGGGACTAAATGAAGCGAGTAGCTTTACCTGTTTTATTGAGTAGTCAAATATAAAACAGTACCTGGGGACATATGAGAATACACTAGCACGCAGCTTCCTATATGCTCCAGTATGTGTCCCTGTAATTTTGACTCCCAATCACCTGGTGACACAATATGAGAATCATCTCTTCGATGCTCCAGCATGTGTCTCTGTAAATTTGACTCCTAATTACTGTCATGGTCTTACCTTCTTGCTGTTCTCCTTCGTTTGACATGTGCTGGCGGCCATCTTGGTTTCTGGGTTTCTTGTAGCCTCCCACCCTGCGGCTCCTCCTTCCCACTGGGAGGAGCTGGATGCCTAGCTCATATATATAGGAGGTCTGTGGCTTCGGTTCCTTGCTTGGTCCTCCTGTGTTCACATGCTTCTAGACTGCTGCTGCTTCTGTTTCCTGATCCTGGTTTCGTCCGACTACCCTGCTGGTTCCTGATCCTGGTTTCGTCCGACTACCCTGCTGGTTCCTGATCCTGGCTTCGTCTGACTACCCTGCTGGTTCCTGATCCTGGCTTCGTCTGACTACCCTTCTGGTCCTGACCTCTGGCTTCGCAAAGACTCTGCTTCGGTTTCGCCATCCGTTTGGACTTTTGCTTTACAGCTTTATTTTCAATAAAGCCTTCTTATTTTCACTTATCCCTTGTTGTACGTCTGGTTCATGGTTCCGTGACATTAGGACCAAGCCATGAATTCTGACGGTACAGGGCCATCCTCGCTACCCACGCTGGTTGCCAGACTTGATCAGCAGGATCACCTGTTGGGTCGGTTCGCTGTGGCGTTGCAACCCTGCTTGAACGCACGGCTCATTTCGCTCCCGTTGCCGATGGGTCGGTTGTCGCTCCTGGGCCCGCTCCTACTGCCGCTCCGGTTGTTGCGCCAGAGTCTACCCCGACACCTGTTGTTGCGCCTGCGGTGTTTCGGGGTATGACCGGTTCTGCCCCTCTTCCACAGCGCTTTGGGGGAGAGCCAACTCAGTGCCGAGGTTTCCTTAACCAGGTGGGCATTTATTTCGAGTTGCTGCCACATGCCTTTCCCACTGAGAGATCAAAGGTGGGCTTCTTGATCTCGCTGCTCTCGGACAAGGCCTTGGCCTGGGCCAGCCCTTTATGGGAGAACAACAATCCGGTGGTTGCCGAGTTTTCCGGTTTTGTTGCTTCTCTTCGGAAGGTATTCGATGTGCCGGCTCGTGCTGCCTCTGCTGCGAAGCTCCTTATGTCCATCAGACAGGGTTCACGATCCGTAGCTGAATACGCCATTGAGTTTCGTACCCTGGCAGCAGAGGTGGCTGGAATAATGAGGCTCTGGTCGCTGCTTTCTCTCATGGTCTCTCGGATGCCTTGAAGGATGAGGTTGCAGCTAAGGACCTACCAGTGGAGCTCGAGTCTCTTATTTCTTTCCTGATTTTGATTGACACCCGACCCAGGAGAGACCTTCCTTTAAGGAGAGCCTGCGGAGGTTTTCTAACAGATTGGCGCCCACGTTTGCTGTCCCACCCGTGCCTCCCTCTCCTCCCACGCCTCCTGTGATGACTTGTCTGGGGGTGAACCCATGCAGCTGGGGTTTGCTCGCCTGTCCGAGGGGGAGAGGGTACTCCGGAGACGCGAGGGCCGATGCATGTACTGTGGTCTCGGTGGGCATTTTCGGTTGGCATGTCCGAACCGTCCGGGAAACGCTCGCACCTGAGATCCTGTCGGGGGCAGATCTTGGGTGGAGTCTCCTCGTCCCCGGTTTCCCGTGTTGACAAACCACTGATCACTGTTGTCCTCTCCTGGGTCGGGGGCTCGTGACGACCCAGGCGTTGGTGGACTCTGGTGCTGGTGGTTTGTTCATTGATAATGTGTTCGCTGCCGCCAATTCCATTCCTCTGCAGGCTCGAGGTTCCCCACTGGCTCTTGAGGCGATAGACGGCAGACCCCTTCTGCCGCCACAACGTGACTCATGAGACCCTTCCAGTGGGGATAGCCATTGGTGCCGTTCACAGAGAGTCGGTCTGCCTCCAGTTATTTCATCTCCACACTACTCGGTGGTCTTGGGTACCCCTGGCTCCGGAAGCATAATCCGACTTTCGATTGGAGATCGGCCGAGATCCTCTCGTGGTCACCGCAGTGTGGGGCTAGTTGCATCCATGGGTCTGTCAAGTTGCTGTGTACTTCCTCGGACTCTCTGTTGCCTCCTGAATACGAGGAGTACCGGGATGTATTCGATAAGGTGCGCGCGGTTGCCCTACCTCCGCACCGCCCATACGATTGTGCCATAGAGTTACAATCTGGTGCCGTTCCTCCTCGTGGCAAAGTCTATCCACTGTCGGTAGCGGAGAATGAGGCCATGGAGGAGTACGTGAGGGAGGCGCTTTCACGCGGACACATTCGCAAATCCTCGTCCCCGGCAGGGGCTGGATTTTTCTTTGTGAAAAAGAAGGGCGGTGAGTTGAGGCCTTGCATCGATTACAGGGGTCTCAATCGCATCACGATCAAGAACGCTTACCCGATACCCTTGATTTCCAAGCTGTTCGATCGCCTTAAAGGGGCCACGGTCTTTACCAAACTCGACCTGAGGGCGGCATATAACCTGGTAAGGATCAAGGCGGGCGATGAGTGGAAGACCGCGTTTAACACCAGGACCGGTCATTATGAATCCCTGGTTATGCCCTTTGGGTTGTGCAATGCGCCCGCAGTCTTTCAGGAATTCATCAACGATGTTTTCCATGACCTGTTGCAGCAGTGTGTGGTGGTCTATTTGGATGACATCTTGGTATATTCTGAATCCATGGAGGCCCACATTCTGGATGTCAGACGAGTGTTGCAACGGTTACGAGAGAACAAGCTGTTCGGTAAGCTTGAGAAATGCGAATTTCACCGATCCCAGGTAACCTTCTTAGGTTACATCATTTCCGCTGAGGGGTTCTCCATGGATCCTGAGGAGGTTTCGGCTGTCTTACAGTGGCCCCAGCCCAGTGGTCTTCGTTCCCTGCAGCGCTTTTTGGGCTTCGCCAATTATTATCGGAAGTTCATCAGGGACTTTTCCATGCTAGCCAAGCCTCTCACGGATCTGACCAGGAAGGGCAGTAATTCCCAGGTCTGGCCGCTCGAGGCCATCCGAGCTTTTGAGGCTCTAAAGTCCGCCTTTGTGTCGGCTCCGATTCTGTCGCATCCCAACCCTGGGTTGCCCTTTGTCCTCGAGGTGGACGCGTCTGAGACGGGAGTAGGCGCCCTTCTGTCTCAGCGTAGAACACCAGAGGGTCCTCTGCTTGCTTGTGGGTTTTACTCCCGGAAACTGTCTTCCGCGGAGTGCAACTATCAGATTGGTGACAGGGAGTTATTGGCCATCGTGCAGGCCCTTAAAGAATGGAGGCACTTGCTCGAGGGTTCGGTGGTTCCGGTCCTCATCCTGACGGACCACAAGAATCTGACCTACCTTTCTGAGGCCAAGAGATTGACACCACGTCAGGCCAGATGGGCTCTGTTCTTGTCACGTTTTAATTACGTGGTCTCCTACCTACCCGGTTCCAAGAACATCAGGGCGGATGCCTTATCACGGCAGTACTCCGAGCTGTCCAGGGAGGAGTCGATTCCGACTGCGGTCATACCTCCGAATCAGATCTTGGCCGCCATTCGCACCAGCCTGACCTCTCCCCTGGGTGAGCAGATTTTGGCGGCTCAATCTGGTGCTCCCTCTGGGAGACCCAACGGCAGATGTTTTGTGCCTGAGGAGTTGCGCACTCGGTTGTTGCAAACCTACCATAACTCCAAGACCGCGGGGCATCCTGGAAAGAATCAGCTGTCCTGGGCTGTTTCACGTCTGTTCTGGTGGCCTTCCCTACGTTCCGACATCGCCGCATATGTAGCGGCATGCTCCGTTTGTGCCCAGAGTAAGTCCCCTCGGCACCTTCTGTTGGGCCTTCTGCAACACATAGCCACCGGGGAGCGCCCATGGTCACACCTGGGGATGGATTTCATTGTGGACCTCCCTGCATCCCGAGGCCATACGGTCATTCTCATGATTGTGGATCGGTTTTCCAAAATGTGCCACTGTGTTCCTCTCAAGAAGTTACCCTCTGCACAAGAGTTGGCCACGATTTTTGCCAGGGAGGTCTTCCGGTTGCACGGTTTGCCCAAGGAGATTGTGTCGGATCGGGGAGTCAGTTTGTGTCCAGGTTCTGGCGCGCCTTTTGCTCCCAGTTGGGGATTCATCTCTCCTTCTCCTCGGCCTACCACCCTCAGTCCAATGGGGCCGCAGAACGATCCAATCAGGCCTTGGAGCAATTCCTTCGTTGCTATGTCTCCGATCACCAAGACAATTGGGTTGACCTCCTGCCTTGGGCTGAGTTTGCCAGGAACACGGCAGTGAACTCTTCCTCTGGGACGTCTCCCTTCATGGCCAATTATGGGTTCCAACCTGCCGTGTTACCGGAGGTATTCTCTCCCCAGGATATTCAGGCTGTGGAGGATCACCTTTCCGTCCTACGTGCTTCTTGGGTACTGATCCAGAAGTCCCTTGAGGTCTCTGCGCAGCGCCAGAGACTCCAGGCTGATCGCAGACGAGCGCCTGCTCCTTCCTACCAGGTCGGAGACCGTGTATGGTTGTCCACCCGCAACCTCAACCTTCGAGTGCCCACTCCCAAGCTGGCGCCTCGCTTTGTTGGTCCCTTCCGAGTGCTTCGCAGGGTAAACCCGGTAGCCTATGCCCTTGCGCTTCCTCCTGGCATGCGGATCTCCAACGTGTTTCATGTCTCCCTGTTGAAGCCACTGGTGTGTAATCGTTTCACTTCCTCGGTTCCTCTGCCTCGTCCGGTCCAAGTGGGTAATCGTGAGGAGTATGAGGTGAGCAATATCCTGGACTCACGCCTGGTCCACGGTCGGGTGCAGTTTTTGGTCCATTGGCGTGGTTATGGTCCAGAGGAGCGTTCCTGGGTTCCCTCCGCAGATGTCCATGCTCCTGCCTTGCTCCGAGCCTTCCACGCACGCTTCCCTCAGAAACCGTTCTTTACTCCGCGGAGGAGGGGCCCTTGAGGGGGAGGTACTGTCATGGTCTTACCTTCTTGCTGTTCTCCTTCGTTTGACATGTGCTGGCGGCCATCTTGGTTTCTGGGTTTCTTGTAGCCTCCCACCCTGCGGCTCCTCCTTCCCACTGGGAGGAGCTGGATGCCTAGCTCATATATATAGGAGGTCTGTGGCTTCAGTTCCTTGCTTGGTCCTCCTGTGTTCACATGCTTCTAGACTGCTGCTGCTTCTGGTTCCTGATCCTGGTTTCGTCCGACTACCCTGCTGGTTCCTGATCCTGGTTTCGTCCGACTACCCTGCTGGTTCCTGATCCTGGCTTCGTCTGACTACCCTGCTGGTTCCTGATCCTGGCTTCGTCTGACTACCCTTCTGGTTCCTGACCTCTGGCTTCGCAAAGACTCTCCTTCGGTTTCGCCATCCGTTTGGACTTTTGCTTTACAGCTTTATTTTCAATAAAGCCTTCTTATTTTCACTTATCCCTTGTTGTACGTCTGGTTCATGGTTCCGTGACAATTACATGGGGGCTTGTGATAACAACTTTTCACCTTATGATAATAAGTCTCAATTTTAATATTAAATTGGTCTTGTGTTCCTTCCTTAATAAGATTTGCTGCTAGAACATCTTGTAAAGATTAACAACTTGTAAATAAACTATAGGTGCAAACTGATATTGGCTATGCGATTATTGAACCTAATACTGTGTAAGTTTGATATAGGATACAATACCTGTTGATATGTAGCAAATGTTTCCTACACCTATACTACAATATGCAGTCCTTGTCACTCATTTTTCTACATTCCCGCCATCGTATGATGATGAGTAGTTCTTTTGTGCACACATCTTGACAGTTTCGCCCTCCAGATGAAGAAGCACAGTCTCCCTGCTGCTAGCCGTCTAATGGTCCCCCCTCTTTCATGTGCTGTAACTCAGCGGGCGGGGAACGCCTCTAATATTATACCAACACCTGGAAGAGTGGTGTGAGGGAATGGTTATGAGTTTGGAGCCCGCCCTTGCCCTCTGATTGGTCCAGGTCAACATTGCCTTCGTTCCTTTCCATCACAGGGTACATCCCTATTTAAAGAGCAGGATCCGGCGGGCGCGCACGGCCATCATAGTGCCGATACGCTGCATGACACACATGCAGCGTTTACCGCTGATGCTAATATTAGACAGACTGCCATCTCTCAGATCCTAGCCTAGTTCCTGAGGAAGTGTCCAAACAAATGGAGACAGAAACGCGTTGAACGGGCTGAGAGTATTGTATTTAGGTAGCTGCAACGTGGTGGTGATATGGTATGCTGTGTTCCATTTGACTATAAATAGGGAGTCCTACAAAATATAGTCTTCCGATTAACACTGGTGTCCCCATGTAGCGATCCTATACGGACGTTCAGTGGTACACTGGGGTTTGGAGTGTCAGCTGGGATCTTTGAGTTCATATATGATCAGCCGGTGTATGACCCTAACTTAAAGTGGGTCAGGGTATGCACTAACAGTGTACGGCTGAATATATATGTTAATGCAGTAGAGTGCGACAGATGAAGGAATGATATAGGCACAACTCTGTTAGAGTGTTACTAGCGGATAACATATGCTTTATCCCGCTATATATACAGTACAGACCAAAAGTTTGGACACACCTTCTTATTCAAAGAGTTTTCTTTATTTTCATGACTATGAAGGCATCAAAACTATGAATTAACACATGTGGAATTATATACATAACAAGCAAGTGTGAAACAACAGAAAATATGTCATATTCTAGGTTCTTAAAAGTAGCCACCTTTTGCTTTGATTACTGCTTTGCACACTCTTGGCATTCTCTTGATGAGCTTAAGAGGTAGTCCCCTGAAATGGTCTTCCAACAGTCTTGAAGGAGTTTCCAGAGATGCTTAGCACTTGTTGGCCCTTTTGCCTTCACTCTGCGGTCCAGCTCACCCCAAACCATCTCGATTGGGCTCAGGTCTGGTGACTATGGAGGCCAGGTCATCTGGCGCAGCACCCCATCACTCTCCTTCATGGTCAAATAGCCCTTACTTTCAAAGTTTTCCCAATTTTTCAGCTGACTGACTGACCTTCATTTCTTAAAGTAATGATGGCCACTCGTTTTTCTTTACTTAGCTGCTTTTTTCTTGCCATAATACAAATTCTAACAGTCTATTCAGTAGGACTATCAGCTGTGTATCCACCTGACTTCTCCTCAACGCCGATGATGGTCCCAAGCCCATTCATAAGGCATGAAATCCCACTTATTAAACCTGACAGGGCACACCTGTGAAGTGAAAACCATTTCAGGGGACTACCTCTTGAAGCTCATCAAGAGAATGCCAAGAGTGTGCAAAGCAGTAATCAAAGCAAAAGGTGGCTACTTTGAAGAACCTAGAATATGACATATTTTCAGTTGTTTCAGTCTTGTTTGTTATGTATATAATTCCACATGTATTAATTCATAGTTTTGATGCCTTCAGTGTGAATCTACAATTTTCATGGTCATGAAAATAAAGAAAACTATTTGAATGAGAAGGTGTGTCCAAACTTTTGGTCTGTACTGTATATATATACACTGCTCAAAAAAATAAAGGGAACACAAAAATAACACATCCTAGATCTGAATTAATTAAATATTCTTCTGAAATACTTTGTTCTTTACATAGTTTAATGTGCTGACAACAAAATCACACAAAAATTAAAAATGGAAATCAAATTTTTCAACCCATGGAGGTCTGGATTTGGAGTCACACTCAAAATTAAAGTGGAAAAAACACACTACAGGCTGATCCAACTTTGATGTAATGTCCTTAAAACAAGTCAAAATGAGGCTCAGTAGTGTGTGTGGCATCCGCGTGCCTGTATGACCTCCCTACAACGCCTGTGCATGCTCCTGATGAGGTGGCGGACGGTCTCCTGAGGGATCTCCTCCCAGACCTGGACTAAAGCATCTGCCAACTCCTGGACAGTCTGTGGAGCAACGTGACGTTGGTGGATAGAGCGAGACATGATGTCCCAGATGTGTTCAATTGGATTCAGGTTTGGGGAACGGGCGGGCCAGTCCATAGCATTAATTCCTTCGTCTTGCAGGAACTGTTGACACACTTCAGCCATATGAGGTCTAGCATTGTCTTGCATTAGGAGGAACCCAGGGCCAACCGCACCAGCATATGGTCTCACAAGGGGTCTGAGGATCTCATCTCGGTACCTAATGGCAGTCAGGCTACCTCTGGCGAGCACATGGAGGGCTGTGCGGCCCTCCAAAGAAATGCCACCCCACACCATTACTGACCCAATGCCAAACCGGTCATGCTGGAGGATGTTGCAGGCAGCAGAACGTTCTCCACGGTGTCTACAGACTGTCACGTCTGTCACATGTGCTCAATGTGAACCTGCTTTCATCTGTGAAGAGCACAGGGCGCCAGTGGCGAATTTGCCAATCTTGGTGTTCTCTGGCAAATGCCAAACGTCCTGCACGGTGTTGGGCTGTAAGCACAACCCCCACCTGTGGACGTCGGGCCCTCATATCACCCTCATGGAGTCTGTTTCTGACCGTTTGAGCAGACACATGCACATTTGTGGCCTGCTGAGGTCATTTTGCAGGGCTCTGGTAGTGCTCCTCCTGTTCCTCCTTGCACAAAGGCGGAGGTAGCAGTCCTGCTGCTGGGTTGTTGCCCTCCTACAGCCTCCTCCACGTCTCCTGATGTACTGGCCTGTCTCCTGGTAGCACCTCCATGCTCTGGACACTACGCTGACAGACACAGCAAACCTTCTTGCCACAGCTCGCATTGATGTGCCATCCTGGATAAGCTGCACTACCTGAGCCACTTGTGTGGGTTGTAGACTCCTTCTCATGCTACCACTAGAGTGAAAGCACCGCCAGCATTCAAAAGTGACCAAAACATCAGCCAGGAAGCATAGGAACTGAGAAGTGGTCTGTGATCACCACCTGCAGAACCACTTCTTTATTTGGGGTGTCTTGCTAATTGCCTATAATTTCCACCTGTTGTCTATCCCATTTTCACAACAGCATGTGAAATTGATTGTCACTCAGTGTTGCTTCCTAAGTGGACAGTTTGATTTCACAGAAGTTTGATTGACTTGGAATTACATTGTGTTGTTTAAGTGTTCCCTTTATTTTATTTTTGTTTTATTTTAACTGTTCTTCAGGCAGTGAGACCTAAAATCGATTTTATCTTTGTTTTTGTGCGTATTATTCTCAGTCTGTAAAATTGGCGTACTACTCGGACAACATCGTTCCCAGCAGCGACCTGGGAGTCCAAGATGCATTCATACATCCTCCCCATGCTGTTCCCGAACCATTTCGGTGGTGTTCCCATCAAATTCTGACCTTTTCCTATGAACCAGGCACCCTCCCTTTTCAGAGCAGGGGGTGCCTGGATTCTTCCATTGACTTCCATTGTGCTCCCGAGGTGTTCTATAGAGCACCCGAGCATTCCAAAGTGTTCTACTTGAGCACCCGAGCACTTTGGTGCTCGATCAACACTAGTCACCAGCACTGATGTGTGGGCTTTAGTGCTGCCCTAGATTAAAACGACTAGTTCAGAGCTAAAGCCCGCCCGCCAGTGCCAGTGACATCACCGGCAACACTGCAGGTTGGAGCCTTTATCTAGCAGTGTGAAAATATAAACAAACAAGCCCTTGCCTTGCACAATCCAGCACAGGGCAAGCGAGAGGAGCCAGAGGGGTGGAAATGGGGTTATGTCCGGGTTCAGAGCCCCTTTAAATTGGTTTTCTAAAAATTGGACAACCCCTTAAAGGATATGCCTGTATCTATAGGTATAGAAGATCTTTAGAAAGCCAATTGTAGACATTCTGTCTTGTAAAAATCTGAAATTACAGGTCAGTCTGGAACAGGGGGACATATTTTTACAGAGTTGTATTATAATACAGTCACTCTGTCTTTTATGTGACATGGGAATTGAAAAGCAGAAAATGCTGAAAATGAGTGATGGAAGAGGACATGGATTATTTTTTATGTCAATATCAATTCTAATAGATTTGAATCTTTTGTACAAAAATATATTGCCAAAGTAAGGGTGTATATTCAGTATAAAGGCAACCTTCCATTACTTGGTTTGTACTCAGAAATTCTTTGATGTGGCCCTCAAGATATAATTTTTTTTTTAAATTCTTTTATCATCTCACATTCTGACTGTTTTAGTATATTTTTGCCTTTGTTTTGCCTTAACTTTTTATTGTTTCTTTATTGTATCATTGGTTTCTTTTTTATAATAAAAATAACATTCTAAAAAGATGATCGTAAAGAATAGGTTTCTCGACAAGGCAACTAGGGTCAGTATCTTATAGATAGACAGTGGTTGACTGCAGTTGCTTCCCTTTAACTTGCCTGTAGAAAAAAAAGTTTTGCAATATACTTAAAGAAGCACTGCATTTTTTATTTTTTATTTTTATTTTATGTATATTACTAACTCGCCACCAGTATTCTAGTAGTTTAATTTGTTACACCCTAACTCAGTTCCATCCTTACATTTGAAACCTTTTTATTATGGGAATCCGGTCATGGTACCTCAAGTCAGATTCCCTGCTCTAATGTACAAACAGGAACATAATCTCTCCCATGCGGCTGACTTCCTGTGCTCTACATTAATGACATCCTCACTGATCAAGTCCCTCGTGGCAGCTCTCAGGGCCCTCCCCTCTCCATCTTCCTTTGTATATCCCTATATAATGTCTCGCCTATCTAATGGACCAGGAGTGCAGATATAGAAAATAGGTGAGTGTATACAGTGATTAGCTGCACTTACATAAACCTCCTGACTCCCACTGCTTGTCTGTACTATCTGTGTGTGTTAACTTTCCAGTTTAGTTCTAAAAAATGTACCTACAAACAGGTATCTCTGCTTTCTGCATATAAGAGCTGACAGGGAATAGAGGAATAATAGGGCAGACAGGCTCAAGCTGCATAAAAAAGGAGAACATGGAGACCCTGCAGTGTGAGGGGACAGCAGCTGTGGCACTAATCTGTCAAGGCTGCCCTCTCAGACCAGTTCAGTGTGGTAAAACTCCATCACATCTGTCTCTGCAAAGCCAGGCAAGATGGTTAAGGTAGGAAAATCATAGCTGAGGAGTAGTGTTGGTCGAGCACCAAAGTGTGCGTGTGTTCGAGGGCACTTCACGACCGAGCACCAGAGCAGAATAGAAATCAATGGGAGAACCCAAGCATTAAACCAGGCACCCCCAGCTCTTAAGAGGGGAGGGTGTCGGGGCTCTAGTTTGGCTTAGGAGTCCCTGCTCTGACTCCATCTATAGCTATGGAGTTAGTACTTGGGGACACCGAGTGTATTTAAATCTAATTTTGCCTCTATTTCTGAAAAGTTTCTGGCAGGATTTGAACTCACAACCTTCCACATTACAGCCAAGATGTTAACCACTACACTATAGAGCTGCATGGCGCGTTACTAGAAAAATAAAAAATAAAAATAAAATAAAAATATGAGACTTCTGCTGTATAGGAATACTTACTACTAGTAAGTAGAGTTGAGCGGACACCTGGATGTTCGTGTTCGACAAGTTCGGCCGAACTTGAAAAAAAAGTTTGGGTTCGGGACCCGAACTTGACTCCGAACCCGAACCCCATTGAAGTCAATGGGAACCCGAACTTTTGGGCACTAAAATTGCTCTAAAATAGTCCTGGAAAGGGCTAGAGGGCTGCAAAAGGCATCAAAATGTGCTTAAGAGCATGGCAACTGTTCTGCAAACAAATGTGGATAGGGAAATTACTTAAAATAACATAAAATACAGAAAAATTTAAAATAGCCATCTGGATCTAGGAGTAGGAGGTTGAGGAGGCGGTGGATGGGTGGATGTAGCGGTGTAGGTTGACGTGGCGGTGTAGGTGGAAGCGGCGGTGATGGAGGAATAGGTAGCCAACAGTGACTTGGCCAACACTGACATTGGGACATATAACAAAATAAAACAAAGAATAAGTGCACTTGAGTACAAGAATGGAAGGTTGAGGCTGGCATAAATGTCTGTTCTGCACAAGGTACGGACAAGTCCTGTGGGATCCAAGCCTGGTTCATTTTAATAAACGTAAGCTTGTCCACATTGGCTGCGGCCTATGATAATGCTCTCTGCCATGCTAAACACACGTTCACACTATACACTGGCTGCAGGGCAGGTCAGCACCTCCAAGGCTGACAAAGCTTTTCCACATTTTGGCCATGCTTACCCTGCCTTCTCAGGTTCTGGCGGTGCCCCAGCTGCGTTGGCGACCTCTTCCTCCTCCTCTGCTTTCGCCTTGTGCTTCCACTGTGCCCCCGCTGTCAGTTGGGAATGCCACCAGCAGCGCATCTATCAGCGTGCGCTTGTACTCGCGCATCTTACGATCACGCTCCAGTGAGGGAATTAAGGACGGTACGTTGTCCTTGTAACGAGGATCCAGCAGTGTTGCCACCCAGTAATCAGCACAAGTTAGAATGTGGGCAACTCTGCGGTCATTGCGGAGACACTGCAGCATGTAATCGCTCATATGTGCCTGGAAAATCTGTCCTCTGTGGGAGGTGTATCATCTGTGTCCTCTGTATCCCCCCATCCACGCACCAGTGATGGCCATGAGCTGGTCTGGCTGTCAACCTGCTGTGAACATGGTTCCTCCTCCTGCATCTCCTCCTCCTCATCCTCCACCTCCTCATCCTCCAGAACTGTGCTCTGGCTGGATAATTGTGTACCTTGGATTTGTGGGTACAGGAACCCACCCTCGGAGCCACTTGGGAATGACTGGCCGGAATCCCTACGAAATGATCCCTCTTCCTCCTCCTCCTCCTGTGCCACATCCTCTTCCATCATCGCCAGCAGCGTTTTTTCAAGGAGGCATAGAGGTGGGATAGTAACGCTGAGAACTGCGTTATCGGCACTGGCCATGTTGGTGGAGTACTCGAAACAGCGCAACAAGGAACACAGGTCTCGCATGGAGTCATTGGTGGTGAAGTGGTGCAGTTCCGCCGAGCGACTCACCCGTGCGTGCTGCAGCTGAAACTCCACTATCGCCTGCTGCTGCTCGCACAGTCTGGCCAGCATGTGCAAGGTGGAGTTCCACCTTGTGGGCACGTCAAATATGAGGCGGTGAGCGGGAAGGCCGAAGATACGCTGCAGCGCTGACAGGCGATGTGCGTCAAACTGGCTAGTCCCAGAGCTGCTACGAGATTTCGCCCATTATCGCACACCACCAGGCCGGGCGTGAGGCTGACTGGCACAAACCACTCATCGGTCTGTTGTTCAAGGCCCGTCCACAGCTCCTGCGCGGTGTGGGGTTTGTCCCCCAAACGGATACGTTTTAAAACTGCCTGCTGTCGTTTACCCCTGGCTGTGCTGAAGTTGGTGGTGAAGGTGTTACGCTGACCGGATGAGGAGCTGGTAGAGGATGAGGAAGTGGAGTAGGTGGAGGAAGCAACAGTAGGCAAACTGAAGCGCCCTGCAATCCTCGGTGGTGGAAGGACATGTGCCAAACTGCTATCCGCCTCAGGCCCAGCCGCCACTGCATTTACCCAGTGTGCTGTTATGGAGATATAATGGCCCTGACCGTGCTTACTGGTCCACGTATTCGTAGTCAGGTGCACCTTGCCACAGATGGCGTTGCACAGTGCACACCTGATTTTGTCCCCTACTTGGTTGTGAAGGGAAGGGATGGCTCGCATTAAAAAGTAGTGGCGGCTGGGCACGACGTACTGTGGGACAGCCACCGCCATAAGGCCTTTAAAACTATCCGTCTCCACCAGACAGAATGACGGCATTTCAAAGGCAAGTAATTTAGAAATGCTGGCATTCAGGGCTAGGGATCGCGGGTGGGTAGGGGCGTACTTCCTCTTCCTCTCCAGCGCTTGGGATATGGAGAGCTGTACTCTTCCGTGTGACATTGTAGAGATGCTTGGTGACTTAGGTGTTGGTGTTGCTGGCAGATCCTCTTTTTTTGGGGTGCCAGGTGGCACTGTCACTCCAGAGGTGGATGAAGAGGCCGCGACTGCAGCAGAAGAGGAAGCGGGAGGAGCCAGAGACCTTTCTTGGTTTTTGAGTTGTCTACTCCACTGCAGCTCGTGCTTTGCACTTAAATACCTGGTCATGCAGGTTGTGCTCAGGTTGAGAACGTTTATGCCTCGCTTCAGGCTCTGAATGCACAGCGTGCAAACCACTCGTGTCTTGTCGTCAGCACTGACTTCCTCCCTGACTTCCTTGTCGGTCTGCACACTTTCGAAAGCCCCAGCAGTTGGCACCTGTGTTTCGTCATCATCCGAGACGTGCTGCGATGGTCCTCCCATGTACTCATCTTGAAAAATAAGTGGTTGGGCATTGGTGCACTCAATTGCTTCCACTTCTGGGGCAGGGCTAGGTGGATGGCCCTGGGAAACCCTGCTAACAGAGTCATCAAAAAGCAGAAGAGACAGCTGCATGACTTGGGGCTCAGACTGCTTGGCTGATTTGCAAGGGGGTGAGGTGAAAGACTGATGGACATCGGCTGCAGGTGCCAACTGTGGTCTTTCAGCAGGAGACTGGGTGGGAGACAATGTGAAGGAACTGGATCCACTGTCAGCAACCCAATCTACTATCGCCTGTACTTGTTCAGGCCTCACCATTCGTAGAGCAGCATTAAGCCCGACCAAATACCGCTGCAGGTTTTGTCGCCTACTCGCACCTGAGGAAGGTGTTTCACTTGTGCGTGTAGCTGGCACAGATCGACCACGTCCTATCCCCAGGGCCGGTGCAAGGATTTTTGCCGCCCTAGGCAAGATAAAAATTGACGCCCCCCCCCCCCCCTTATCAGATGATCTGCCCATATCATGTTCCACCCCTTTCTCAGCTTTTAAATTAAAAGAACTGCTATGTTTCCCTTAGGGTTAATCCAGCTTCTTGTAGCCGTCTCTTTTTGCGGAACGGAATTGCGGACCCATACATTTCTATGGGGCCGCACAACGTGCGGCCCCGATCCGGAACTGCGGACCCGGATCCGCAATTCGGATCCTGAAAAAAATAGAACATGTCCTATTCTTGTCCGCAATAGTGCCGGCAACGTGCGGTCCGCAAAGTGCGGAACGCACATTGCCGCTGTCTGTGTTTTGTGGATCCGCAAAACACACACGGATGTGTGAATGGACCCTAAATGTGAGGTAAATTAGTCTCCAATGTAGAATTAATAACTAAACAATTACATAATAAACGTATTGCATTGTCTACTTACCACCAGGACAATAAGAGGATCTGGTCTCTGGCTGCAGTCTGGCTCTTGGTCTGGCTCTGGGGACTCCCTTGTCACTCTCTTCTCCCCCCCTCCCTTGTCACTCTCATTATTTCCACCCCCCTCCCCCCTTGTCACTCATTATTTCCACCCCCTCCTCCCCCCTTGTCACTCATTATTTCCACCCCCCCCCTTGTCACTCTCATTATTCCTCCCCCTCTCCCTTGTCACTCTCATTATTCCTCCCCCCTCCCCCCTTGTCACTCATTATTTCCCCCCCCCCCCCCCCTTGTCACTCATTATTTCCACCCCCCCCCCCTTGTCACTCATTATTTCCACCCCCCCTCCCCCTTGTCACTCATTATTTCCACCCCCCCTTGTCACTCTCTTTTCCCCCACCTCTAGTGTAGCGTGACCGAGCTCTGTTCGATCCGCGGTACAGGAGCATTTGTTTCTCCCCCTCCCTTATCACTCTCATTATTTCCACCCCCCTCCCCCCTTGTCACTCATTATTTCCACCCCCCCTCCCCCCTTGTCACTCACCAGCATATGGTCTCACAAGGGGTCTAAGGATCTAATCTCAGTACCTAATGGCAGTCAGGCTACCTCTGGCGAGCACATGGAGGGCTGTGCGGCCCTCCAAAGAAATGCCACCCCACACCATTACTGACCTAATGCCAAACCGGTCATGCTGGAGGATGTTGCAGGCAGCAGAACGTTCTCCACGGCGTCTCCAGACTCTGTCACGTCTGTCACATGTGCTCAGTGTGAACCTGCTTTCATCTGTGAAGAGCACAGGGCGCCAGTGGCGAATTTGCCAATCTTGCTGTTCTCTGGCAAATGCCAAACGTCCTGCACGGTTTTGGGCTGTAAGCACAACCCCCACCTGTGGACGTCGGCCCATCATATCACCCTCATGGAGTCTGTTTCTGACCGTTTGAGCAGACACATGCACATTTGTGGCCTGCTGGAGGTCATTTAGCAGGGCTCTGGCAGTGCTCCTCCTGTTCCTCCTTGCACAAAGGCGGAGGTAGCGGTCCTGCTGCTGGGTTGTTGCCCTCCTACGGCCTCCTCCACGTCTCCTGATGTACTGGCCTGTCTCCTGGTAGCGCCTCCATGCTCTGGACACTACGCTGACAGACACAGCAAACCTTCTTGCCACAGCTCGCATTGATGTGCCATCCTGGATAAGCTGCACTACCTGAGCCACTTGTGTGGGTTGTAGACTCCGTCTCATGCTACCACTAGAGTGAAAGCACCACCAGCATTCAAAAGTGACCAAAACATCAGCCAGGAAGCATAGGAACTGAGAAGTGGTCTGTGGTCATCACCTGCAGAACCACTCATTTATTGGGGGTGTCTTGCTAATTGCCTATAATTTCCACCTGTTGTCTATCCCAATATGCACAACAGCATGTGGAATTGATTGTCACTCAGTGTTGCTTCCTAAGTGGACAGTTTGATTTCACAGAAGTGTGATTGACTTGGAGTTACATTGTGTTGTTTAAGTGTTCCCTTTATTTTTTTGAGCAGTGTATATATATATATATATATATATATATATATACAGTACAGACCAAAAGTTTGGACACACCTTCTCATTCAAAGAGTTTTCTTTATTTTCATGACTATGAAGGCATCAAAACTATGAATTAACACATGTGGAATTATATACATAACAAACAAGTGTGAAACAACTGAAAATATGTCATATTCTAGGTTCTTCAAAGTAGCCACTTTTTGCTTTGATTACTGCTTTGCATACTTTTGGCATTCTCTTGATGAGCTTCAAGAGGTAGTCCCCTGAAATGGTCTTCCAACAGTCTTGAAGGAGTTCCCAGAGATGCTTAGCACTTGTTGGCCCTTTTGCCTTCACTCTGCAGTCCAGCTCACCCCAAACCATCTCGATTGGGTTCAGGTCCGGTGACTGTGGAGGCCAGGTCATCTGGCACAGCACTACATCACTCACCTTCATGGTCAAATAGCCCTTACTTTCAAAGTTTTCCCAATTTTTCGGCTGACTGACTGACCTTCATTTCTTAAAGTAATGATGGCCACTCGTTTTCCTTTACTTAGCTGCTTTTTTCTTGCCATAATACAAATTCTAACAGTCTATTCAGTAGGACTATCAGCTGTGTATCCACCTGACTTCTCCTTAACGCCACTGATGGTCCCAACCCCATTTATAAGGCAAGAAATCCCACTTATTAAACCTGACAGGGCACACCTATGAAGTGAAAACCATTTCAGGGGACTACCTCTTGAAGCTCATCAAGAGAATGCCAAGAGTGTGCAAAGCAGTAATCAAAGTAAAAGGTGGCTACTTTGAAGAACCTAGAATATGACATATTTTGAGTTGTTTCACACTTGTTTGTTATGTATATAATTCCACATGTGTTAATTCATAGTTTTGATGCCTTCAGTGTGAATCTACAATTTTCATAGTCATGAAAATAAAGAAAACTCTTTGAATGAGAAGGTGTGTCCAAACGTTTGGTCTGTACTGTATATATATATATATATATATATATATATATACTCACCTAAAGAATTATTAGGAACACCTGTTCTATTTCTCATTAATGCAATTATCCAATCACGTGGCAGTTGCTTCAATGCATTTAGGGGTGTGGTCCTGGTCAAGACAAGGTGATTTAAGCAATTTTGAGCGTGGCATGGTTGTTGGTGCCAGACGGGCCGGTCTGAGTATTTCACAATCTGCTCATTTACTGGGATTTTCACGCACAACCATTTCTAGGGTTTACAAAGAATGGTGTGAAAAGGGAAAAACATCCAGTATGCGGCAGTCCTGTGGGCAAAAATGTCTTGTGGATGCTAGAGGTCAGAGGAGAATGGGCCGACTGATTCAAGCTGATAGAAGAGCAACGTTGACTGAAATAACCACTCGTTACAACCGAGGTATGCAGCAAAGCATTTGTGAAGCAACAACATGCACAACCTTGAGGCTGATGGGCTACAACAGCAGAAGACCCCACCGGGTACCACTCGTCTCCACTACAAATAGGAAAAAAAGGCTACAATTTGCATGAGCTCACTAAAATTGGACTGTTGAAGACTGGAAAAATGTTGCCTGGTCTGATGAGTCTCGATTTCTGTTGAGACATTCAAATGGTAGAGTCCAAATTTGGCATAAACAGAATGAGAACATGTATCCAATCTCTGATGGCTACTTCCAGCAGAATAATGCACCATGTCACAAAGCTCGAATCATTTCAAATTGGTTTCTTGAACATGACAATGAGTTCACTGTACTAAAATGGCCCCCACAGTCACCAGATCTCAACCCAATAGAGCATCTTTGGGATGTGGTGGAACAGGAGCTTCGTGCCCTGGATGTGCATCCCTCAAATCTCCATCAACTGCAAGATGCTATCCTATCAATATGGGCCAACATTTCTAAAGAATGCTATCAGCACCTTGTTGAATCAATGCCACATAGAATTAAGGCAGTTCTGAAGGCAAAAGGGGGTCCAACACCGTATTAGTATGGTGTTCCTAATAATTCTGTAGGTGAGTGTATATATATATAATTTTTACACTAATGTGATCGAGTATATATGTATGTTTATTGGATTATGTGATTTCAGAATATTTGCAGGGACATTAATGGCATCTGGTGACAAATAAATAAATATATATATATATATATATATATATACAGTACAGACCAAAAGTTTGGACACACCTTCTCATTCAAAGAGTTTTCTTTATTTTCATGACTATCAAAATTGTAGATTCACAATGAAGACATCAAAACTATGAATTAACACATGTGGAATTATATACATAACAAACAAGTGTGAAACTACTGAAAATATGTCATATTCTAGGTTCTTCAAAGTAGCCACCTTTTGCTTTGATTACTGCTTTGCACACTCTTGGCATTCTCTTGATGAGCTTCAAGAGGTAGTCCCCTGAAATGGTTTTCACTTCACAGGTGTGCCCTGTCAGGTTTAATAAGTGGGATTTCTTGCCTTATAAATGGGGTTGGGACCATCAGTTGCGTTGAGGAGAAGTCAGGTGGATACACAGCTGATAGTCCTACTGAATAGACTGTTAGAATTTGTATTATGGCAAGAAAAAAGCAGCTAAGTAAAGAAAAACGAGTGGCCATCATTACTTTAAGAAATTAAGGTCAGTCATTCAGCAGAAAAATTGGGAAAACTTTGAAAGTAAGGGCTATTTGACCATGAAGGAGAGTGATGGGGTGCTGCGCCAGATGACCTGGCCTCCACAGTCACCGGACTTGAACCCAATCGAGATTGGTTTGGGGTGAGCTGGACCGCAGAATGAAGGCAAAAGGGCCAACAAGTGCTAAGCATCTCTGGGAACTCCTTCAAGACTGTTGGAAGACCATTTCAGGGGACTACCTCTTGAAGCTCATCAAGAGAATGCCAAGAGTGTGCAAGTAGTAATCAAAGCAAAAGGTGGCTACTTTGAAGAACCTAGAATTTGACATATTTTCAGTTGTTTCACACTCGTTTGTTATGTATATAATTCCACATGTGTTAATTCATAGTTTTGATGCCTTCATAGTCATGAAAATAAAGAAAACTCTTTGAATGAGAAGGTGTGTCCAAACTTTTGGTCTGTACTGTATATATAGCACGTGAACAAAAAATTACACAGCAGCACTAGTCCAATAGCACGAATGCAAAATCCTCCCAGTCGCAGGCTCAACGGCTAATAGATAGATATATTTTCAAAAGATGAGGCAGCACTCCAGAGGTAAAGTGAAAAAACTATGGACCCTTTATTGACCCCTCTGCAACGTTTCAACCGCTCAATGCAGTCTTTATCAAGCATAAAATAATGGTGTCTCACAGCGGTATATATACCCAAAATACATAGCAGCAAATAGAGTGACAATCAGTTAATAAATAATACAATCATAAAAATAGATGTTAAAATACATAAGATATACTCATACAGTGATACGTGTATCATCGATAAAGTTTACATGATTGTGCTCAAATGTGCAAATTAACAATTTTCATGATTAATACAAACATATACTATAAACTGTGTAAATTAAACACATTAAGACAGTGTTACATCACCTGTGCATAAGTGTCAACAATAGCTGTAATTAATAAAAACTCACTCAGCGGGGACAGACCAGCGGCAACAAATCCGCGTCCTCCAAGTTAGACTGCGCATGTCCAGAAGCCTAGCAACCGCAACTCAAATGAACGGAGCCATGAGATGCCACCAGAGTCACATGATTGATCACCTGACCATCCACATGACCCGTGCAGCCATCGCAAGACTACGTCGAGAGCAGCGCTTGGATTCGCTACGCCAGCGGGGAGAGGCAAGCACACACAGGCCAACAACACCAGTGATATTGGCGTTGTTGCCCCAGCAACAGCCGGCCGCACACCGCAGGCAAAGCGAATACCAGCCAGAAAAAAGGGCAAAGCAGTCACAACTATAGGGAGAAGGGGAAACAGAAGGCACAAAAAAGAAAAAGAAAAAAGGGGGAGGAAGAAGAAAAGGTCCAAAGACCAATAGAACGGATGTCTGGATTTAATAGGTAAAGACATCCATCACACCGCTGTACTCAGGATATATACTGGAGCGATCATGGTCCTTTTTGTATTAAAACACACAAGGGGAGACAGGTTGGCATTAGCAGGAGGTGCTTCAAACCCACATGCAGTTGTGCATATATATAGGGGAGCAAATCCTGCACTTGTGGCCCGTTGCTAATGGCAATCCCCAGCAAAATGCATACAATGGAGGATGCCCGCAGCGAACCACAAGTACCACAATAGACATCCTACACAAGGTAACAAGTGCGGATGTAATAATTAATATAACAATATAACAAAACAATAACAAACACAGGTGCACTCTGCAGTATTACTAAATCCTCAAACTGTTTTTAAAATTGAGAGATTAGTCAACATGTCCTACGGTGTAGAACATGTCTAAGCCCGGACACACAAGGGGAAAGAAACCCTATTAGATAGATACAAACATCTTGAGGGTAGATAGAGGGGGCCCAGTAGTTATATCATTTCCACGATCATCACTACGGGCCTATAACGGGAAGGAGGCCCAGGACACCTTCATTCCCAAAACCTTCTAACCCAAAATCTCCCCCAAACCCTACAAACAGGTAAATTAGGACCACCACTCACTTATCAAAGCCCTATACAGGCGGCCTGAGTAATTAGTAATGAATATAAAATTATTGTGCCCTATGAGTCCCCTCCCTCACAAGATTCATATGAAAATGACCCACGATCCCGCATCCGCCATCTGTCCAAACTGCTGCAAAAGCATTGATAAATAAGATCTAAAAGGATAAAGAAAGAAAGATAAATATAAATATATTTATCGGAATGAATATACAATAAATGACACCAATTGAATTGACATAGCAAGGACAAAAGTAACAAAAAACCAACAGGATGATGAAAAACCCGCATCTATATCACACTCCATTTGAACTTGACATTAAGACCAAATGGTCTCAGAGTATGTAGGCGATGGATCCAGTGTAGCTCTCTCTGCTTGAGAGCCAATGTCCGATCACCCCCCCCCCCTCCTTGACAAATTGATCTGATCCAAAATCATGAATTTCAGGTCCTTCTCATTATGCCCCGCCTCAACAAAATGTTTTGGAACTGGCAAATCTTTCCTCTTATTTCTAATAGAAAAACTGTGGTTGTTTAAACGTGTCTTCATGTCACATGTGGTCTCCCCAACATATAGGAGACCACATGGACATGAAAGCACATAAACAACATATGCACTGTCACATGTCAGAAATTGACGAATCTCATGATGGGTCCCTGATGTAGGATGAATGAATTTGTCTCCCTTAATCATATATGAACAGTTCACACAATTCAGACAGGGGTAGCATCCCCTTCTGCGAGACCCAATGTAGGTTTGTACTGAACCTTTAGCCGGAATGTCAGCCCGAACCAATTTGTCACACAAATTGATGGGGCGCCTATAGGATAAAAGGGGGGGTACAGTGAAAGCTGCAATATGCGGCAGATTACTTTTCAAAATAGACCAATGCTTGCAAATGATTTTGGCAACCATCCCACTTTGTTCAGAATACATGGATATAAACGGAATCCGTACCGCTTTATTGGATATGGTGTCAGTTCCAATCTGCTGTGGATACCTAACCCTATCCAAATGTTTGTTAATCACCCGAGAGGGATATCCTCTCTGTCGAAACGTATGCACCATCTGGGCATAGCGAGTAGGTAGTGTTTCAGGATCCTGTACTATTCTCTTGATTCTAAGCAGCTGACTATATGGTAATGAATCAATAGTAGACCTAGGATGACAGCTATTATAATGCAACAAAGTGTTGCAATCAGTTGGTTTGGTAAAAATATCTATGGATAGTTTGTCACCAACCATAGTAACCATAGTATCCAGGAATTGAACATGAGTGTCAGAATATGTCAAAGTAAATGCGATGTCGGGATCCAGTTGATTTAGAAAAGTATGGAATAACTCCAAAGAAGTCGAGTCACCATGCCAAATTAGAAAGACATCGTCTATGTACCGCCACCACCCCAGTACATGACTGAAGTGGTGGGATACATAGACAAGGTCCTCCTCGAGGACCACATTTGACCCCATGGCGGTCCCTCGTAACTGCAAGAAAAAAACATCCATAAACAAAAAATAATTATTCCTCAGTACCAGATCCAATAGTTGGATAATAAAATCCTGACACTCCACAGAGTATTCGCTGTCCAACAGATTCCACCGGACAGCAGACACCCCCCTTGTGTGGTTAATAGAAGTATAGAGACTTGTGACGTCAAAAGAGGCCACAAGACAACCATCAGGTAACGTGATATCGGCGATCTTTTCAAGAAAACACCCGTATCTCTAATATAGGATCTGGCACTGACTGCATATTTACGAAGTAAAGGGTCCAAAAAAAATTTAATATTAGAAAAAATCGATCCAGTACCAGCAACGATAGGCCGACCTGGAGGGTCAACTATCGACTTATGAATCTTTGGTAACACGTAAATGACAGGTGTACGTGAATGCTGTATAACCAAAAAAATAGAAAGCTCCTCATCAATAATGTCCCGATTCAAAGCGACATCAAGGACCTTCTTGATATGTCGGGCAATATCAAATCTGGGATCACCCATCAATGCTTTGTACACATTCTGATCACTCAGTTGTCTCCTGATTTCATGGATATACTTGGAGGTATCCATGACAACAACCGCACCCCTCTTGTCAGCGGGTTTAATTGTGAGGCTGTTGTCATGGCAAAACCCCTCAAGTAATTCAATATCAGAGGTGGTCATGTTGGGATGTTTAAGAGGCATGTTGACAACCTCATTACGCAATGTAGTCATATCCACTGAAATGGCTTTGATGAAAGTATCAAGTGCAGGTAAATTACTTTGAGGTGTGAAATCACTCTTAGTGTATAATCCAAATGATCTCAACCTCAACTCAGTACTTGCCACTGTACCAGACGATTGGTCTGAAGGGGGTCCAATAAAGCGGTACGGATTCCGTTTATATCCACGCATTCTGAACAAAGTGGGATGGTTGCCAAAATCATTTGCAAGCATTGTTCTATTTTGAAAAGTAATCTGCCGCATATTGCAGCTTTCACTGTATGTCCCCCCTTTTAACCTATAGGCGCCCCACCAATTTGGTTTCGGGCTGACATTCCGGCTAAAGGTTCAGTACAAACCTACATTGGGTCTCGCAGAAGGGGATGCTACCCCTGTCTGAATTGTGTGAACTGTTCATATATGATTAAGGGAGACAAATTCATTCATCCTACATCAGGGACCCATCATGAGATTCGTCAATTTCTGACATGTGACAGTGCATATGTTGTTTATGTGCTTTCATGTCCATGTGGTCTCCTATATGTTGGGGAGACCACATGTGACATGAAGACACGTTTAAACAACCACAGTTTTTCTATTAGACGTAAGAGGAAAGATTTGCCAGTTTCAAAACATTTTGTTGAGGCGGGGCATAATGAGAAGGACCTGAAATTCATGATTTTGGATCAGATCAATTTGTCAAGGAGGGGGGAGTGATCGGACATTGGCTCTCAAGCAGTGAGAGCTACACTGGATCCATCGCCTACATACTCTGAGACCATTTGGTCTTAATGTCAAGTTCAAATGGAGTGTGATATAGATGTGGGTTTTTCATCATCCTGTTGTTTTTTTTGTTACTTTTGTCCTGGCTATGTGAATTCAATTGGTGTCATTTATTGTATATTCATTCCGATAAATGTATTTATATTTATCTTTCTTTCTTTATCCTTTTAGATCTTATTTATCAATGCTTTTGCAGCAGTTTGGACAGATGGCGGATGCGGGATCCTGGGTCATTTTCATATGAATCTTGTGAGGGAGGGGACTCATAGGGCACAACAATTTTATATTCATTACTAATTACTCTGGCCGCCTGTATAGGGCTTTGATAAGTGAGTGGTGGTCCTAATTTACCTGTTTGTAGGGTTTGGGGGAGATTTTGGGTTAGAAGGTTTTGGGCATGAACGTGTCCTGGGCCTTCTTCCCGTTATAGGCCCGTAGTGATGATCGTGGAAATTATATAACTACTGGGCCCCCTCTATCTACCCTCAAGATGTTTGGTATCTATCTAATAGGGGTTCTTTCCCCTTGTGTACTTTAATACAAAAAGGACCATGATTGCTCCAGTATATATCCTGAGTACAGCGACGTGATGGATGTCTTTACCTATTAAATCCAGACATCCGTTCTATTGGTCTTTGGACCTTTTCTTCTTCCTCCCCCTTTTTTCTTTTTCTTTTTTGTGCCTTCTGTTTCCCCTTCTCCCTATAGTTGTGACTGCTTTGCCCTTTTTTCTGGCTGGTATTCGCTTTGCCTGCGGTGTGCGGCCGGCTGTTGCTGGGGCAACGACGCCAATATCACTGGTGTGGTTGGCTTGTGTGTGCTTGCCCCTTCCCGCTGGCGTGGCGAATACAAGCGCTGCTCTCGGCGTAGTCTCGCGATGGCTGCACGGGTCATGTGGATGGTCAGGTGATCAATCATGTGACTCTGGTGGCGTCTCCTAGCTCCGTTCATTTGAGTTGCGGTTGCTAGGCTTCTGGACATGTGCAGTCTGATTTGGAGGATGTGGATTTGTCGCCGCTGGTCTGTCCCCGCTGAGTGAGTTTTTATTAATTACAGCTATTGTTGACACTTATGCACAGGTGATGTAACACTGTCTTAATGTGTTTAATTTACACAGTTTAAAGTATATGTTTGTATTAATCATGAATATTGTTAATTTGCACATCTGAACACAATCATGTAAACTTTATCGATGATACACGGATCACTGTATGAGTATATCTTATGTATTTTAACATCTATTTTTATGATTGTATTATTTATTAATTGATTGTCACTCTATTTGCTGCTATGTATTCTGGGTATATACCCCTGTGAGACACCATTATTTTATGCTTGATAAAGACTGCATTGAGCGGTTGAAACGTTGCAGAGGGGTCAATAAAGGGTCCATCGTTTTTTCACTTTACCTCTGGAGTGCTGCCTCATCTTTTAAACATATATATATACAGTACAGACCAAAAGTTTGGACACACCTTCTCATTCAAAGAGTTTTCTTTATTTTCATAACTATGAAGGCATCAAAACTATGAATTAACCCATGTGGAATTATATACATAACAAACAAGTGTTAAACAACTGAAAATATGTCATATTCTAGGTTCTTCAAAGTAGCCACCTTTTGCTTTGATTACTGCTTTGCACACATTCAAGAGGTAGTCCCCTGAAATGGTCTTCCAACAGTCTTGAAGAAGTTCCCAGAGATGCTTAGCACTTGTTGGCCCTTTTGCCTTCACTCTGCAGTCCAGCTCACCCCAAACCATCTCGATTGGGTTCAGGTCCGGTGACTGTGGAGGCCAGGTCATCTGGCGCAGTGCCCCAATCACTCTCCTTCATGGTCAAATAGCCCTTACTTTCAAAGTTTTCCCAATTTTTCGGCTGACTGATTGACCTTCATTTCTTAAAGTAATGATGGCCACTCGTTTTTCGTTACTTAGCTGCTTTTTTCTTGCCATAATACAAATTCTAACAGTCTATTCAGTAGGACTATCAGCTGTGTATCCACCTGACTTCTCCTCAACGCAACTGATGGTCCCAACCCCATTTATAAGGCAAGAAATCTGACTTATTAAACCTGATAGGGCACACCTGTGAAGTGAAAACCATTTCAGGGGACTACCTCTCGAAGCTCATCAAGAGAATGCCAAGAGTGTGCAAAGCAGTAATCAAAGCAAAAGGTGCCTACTTTGTAGAACCTAGAATATGACATATTTTCAGTTGTTTCACACTTGTTTGTTATGTATATAATTCCACATGTGTTAATTCATAGTTTTGATGCCTTCAGTGTGAATCTACAATTTTCATGGTCATGAAAATAAAGAAAACTCTTTGAATGAGAAGGTGTGTCCAAACTTTTGGTCTGTACTGTATATATATATATATATATATATATATGTTCTTATGATGGAGCTATATGATATACTTTGATGGGCTAAGATCCATATATTTTCAAATGTTATGATGTCTGCAGTGATATGTACTAGTGTTGATCACGAATATTCGAATTTCGCATTTTTATCGCGAATATAGGTACTTCGAAAATTTGTGAATATTTCGAATATAGTTATATATATTCGTAATTTCGAATATTCTAATAAATTTTTTCAATTTTTATTTTTTTTATTTTTTTAAATCAGTACACATGATCCCTCACTGCTTCTAGCTTGTGGGCCAATAAGAAGGCTGAAATATACTTGACTTTAGGAGTAGTAGTGTTTGCAAATTTTTCTCTATATTCGTTTTTTTTGAATATTTGCTATATTGCTATATATTCTTGTTTTAGAATATTACGAATATTTGAAAAAACTAAGTTATAGCAATATAGAGAATATTCGAAAAAAATCGAATATAGAGCAATTTAGCTAATATAGTGCTATAATCTTCGTCTAATAGTTGTAAGTTGAAAAATTCACAATAAAAAAAATTAGAATCCGAAAATTCTAATTCCGAAAATTTGCATATTACACAATCATTACCTTTCCGATTTTTCGAGTAAAAAAAAATCGTGAATATTCTACAAAATATTCGCGAAATATCGTGAATTCGAATGTGACCCCTGCCACTCATCACTAATATGCACATTGTAACGGATCACCTGGCACCCCGACTGAGTACCTCCGTTGATGGATGCCCCTAGCGTTTCCTGAGGTTTCCAAGCACTCTGGCAGACACCACAATCACCAAACCGAAGAAGCATATAAATCCTCTTCAAGCATATGAATGCTGTAGGCAGTTGAATAGGAAACCATACGAATAGGTTTACACTCCTCGCAGTCAAACTGGGACAGCATGCAATTAATCCTCCCCCAAGAATGAGATGACACTTCACCTTGAGGGTTAAAAGAGGAACTGACTATATTTAGACACAGCACACCTACTTTAAACCCCCCCCCCAACAGCCCCATTTACATACAATAGGGTACCTAGGACTATGGTACAAGGAAGGGTGGGGCCAGACAAGATCAAGGGCTGATGGGAGATTGAGGAGGGACAGAGCAGCTGGTTTAAACTGGTCTCCCAGGGTCCCTGCGACAACACCCTGCCGGGGAAACAATGGGACAGGAAAAAGGGGGAGGAGAAGAGGCACAGAACAACAATGCCTGTAACATAGCAAACTTTACAGCCAGGGCAAGATATATACAGTCCACAACACACAGCAATACAAAATACCACATGCCCAAATTGCATTCCACGTACAAATTCACCAGGGGCCATAGTCAGCAGGTAGAAGGTGGGTAGCCAGGCCTCTCCAATGCCCAGTGGCGAGGCGGGTTCGACCACATACATCAAATTCCGTATTTTTGTTTGTTTTTCTGCATGGATATACATTTGGGTTTAGATATACCCCCTGTATGCAAGAGGTATATTTGCCTTTAATATTCCCCCGATAGGCAATTTACGCCTTTGTATACTCTATCCCCCCTTCTACCTCACAATCGTAGGTCATTCAATTATATTTTGTGGTTATGTGATTTTATCATGTGACTGCATCATTAGCAGCGCATGTGCACTGATGCTTTGGTGGCCATATTGGAGACTGGCACTTACCTTATAACAAACAACACGATCCTGGATGCACGATTTTCTGAGACAATGAGGGTTGGCACCAGGGGCGGACTGAGAACCCTCAGGGCCCCCGGGCAAAATAAATCAAGGGCACCCTTACAGGCCCCACCCATGTTCTGCTGCAAGCCCCGCCTTTTCCCCACCTCCAGCCACACCCTACACAATCTTTAATAAGATTTCAAAGTTAAAGTGACACAAAAGGCACCCAGACCACTTCAGCCCTAGAGGTCCCTTATCCTGACTCAGGATAAGGGACCTCTAGGGCTTGTGACCCAGCAGTGTGTCCCTCTTACTACGCATCCTTTCTTCTCAACCTATCTTTATATTTATCCCTTCCTATTTTTTGGTCCATTTTCCACTCTCTGGATTGGCAATTGCCAGCGGAGAGTTGTACGTAGTATCCTTATTGCACTCAGCTTAGATTTTTTTATCTATATACCAAGGGCCTATCATTTTAACTTTTGATATTATTAAACATTAAGTATTAATTTAGCTACCCATTATTGTGAATAGTCATTGGATTGAAGGGTTTAGCCCACTACAATAGCATTGGTTTGATCAAACCTTCATCTTGGTCGTGTTAACAGACCACTTCAGCTCATTGAAGTGGTCTGGGTACAGTGTCCCTTTTGCAAATCGAGCTGCAATGTTCTAGAGAAACTGCATTGTTTACGTTCCAGCAATAAGTCAGCCTCTAGTGGCTGGCAGCCACCTGAGGGCTTCCTGGATTAAAACAGACCTTTGGTCTGGTATCTGACACTGGACATCTTCACACTCTGCATGATGACTTCCAGGGTCAGATTTTTCCCTATAGGAAAGCATTGATTCAATGCTTTCGTATGGGGTGATCTAATCTCAGCGTCCATTAGTGAGCCTCTGTTAGAAACAGTCCCCTCCAGGCCCTAGTATAGACTACAATTGAGGGGCTATTGGGCCATGGAGAGGGGTCTTTCTAGCAGAGGCTATCTCAGTGTCCTTTAGAGAGTGTGTTAGAAAGAATCCCCTCCCATTAGAGACTACAATGGAGTCTAATGGGGCCTGGAGGGGGGTCTCTCCAACACTCTGGTTCCTATTCACAATATAGCAACACAACATAGCTCGCTGATACCTAGGCCAAGTTGGCTCCTCTTACCTCAATTACGGTTGCTGGCTGGCAGGCTGTGGGCTTGCTGGCAGGCTTTGGGCCTGGCTGGCTGGCCTGTAATCCAGAGAGGAATTGTAGAAGCTATGTAAGTAGTCATAAAAGACAGTAGAAGGGCCTGTTGGACAGTGGATGATGGTTATTTGGAGGTTGGAGGGAGAATAACTATTGTGAGAGGACACATATCTGGGCATAACTACTGTGAAGGGAGCACATATCTGGGCATAACTACTGTGAAGGGGGCACATATCTGGGCATAACTACTGTGAAGGAAGGGGGATGCCCTTCACAGTATTTATTAATCCCTTTCAGCAGTCCCACCTTCAGTAAATGGGGGACTGCTGAAAGGGGTTAATAACTACTGTGAAGGGCCTAGCTGTCTGGGCAACCCCACAGATCATCCCCCCCACCCACCTTGTACTTGTTCCACTGATCCGCTACTTGCGGGCTACGTGGGCATGAGTTCAGTCACTTCAGTGCGCAATCCCATCCTGCGGCGCGTGATCCCGCGAGACCTGTGACCTACAGCGGCGGGTCTCGCGGGATCACGCGCTGCAGGACGGGATTGCGCACTGAAGTGACTGAACTCATGCCCGCGCAGCCCACAAGTAGCGGAACAATTACAAGAGGGATGGGGAATAGCCAAATTAAAAAATATTTTGAACCAAAAGATTTGCTTTTGGTGGGTTTTGAACTAATGGTGGTGACACTGTTATGGGGGCTCTGTGGATGACACTGTTATGGGGACTCTGTGGATGACACTGTTATGGGGGCTCTGTGGATGGCACTGTTATGGGGGCTCTGTGGATGGCACTGTTATGGGGGCTCTGTGGATGGCACTGTTATGGGGGCTCTGTGGATGGCACTGTTATGGGGGCTCTGTGGATGCCACTGTTGTGGGGGCTCTGTGGATGGCACTGTTGTGGGGGGGTTCTGTGGGTGACACATATATAGCACCTTATGCTATATATGTGTCATCCACAGATCCCCCCATAACAGTGTCCCTGTGAGTGAATGACCCCCAATACAAGGTCTGGGGGCCGGCATCTGGTGTTGTAATGGCAGCGGGGCCCGGTGCAGTCACTGTATTCTATTACACCAGGCCCCGCTCACTGTAATATTGAGGCATTAATGTAGGCAATAGGCATTGTGTACACACAAACTTCCGTAGCAGGCAGGCCGGGTGGCAGCGCAACTCACTGACGTCATGCGCCTGCTCCTCCCACTTTATGAATGAAGCAGGCGGAGCAGGCGTGTGACGTCAGTGAGTTACGCTGCCGCCCGGCCTGCCTGCTACTGAGTTTGTGAGTACGGAGAGGATCGCAGATGATTTCTCTTGTTCACATATGAATATTAGTATTACAGTGAGCGGGGCCCGGTGTAATAGAATACAGTGAGTGCACCGGACCCCGCTGCCATTACCAGGCAAGCATAACATTCGGAATCGGGGCGCTGGGCATACCACATTATGTTATTCTGCGGCGGGCCCCCATCCCGGCCGAGCCCTCGGACCACGTCCGAAGTGCCCGACCGGTCAGTCCGCCCCTGGTTGGCACTGACGAACACATGAATGTGAGGTGGGAGTTTCCTTGGGGATGGGCAAGTGAGCTCCATGCAAGAAAACAATGCAGATGCCACACAGGTGATCTTATTCTATTTTAATTAAATTTGGGGGTATATATATAGAGCAACCATCCCACTGTCCCTCACTTCCCCCCTATTTTTCTCTTCCCTTTTTCAAGTATTTTACTATGCAGTATATGTGTGACTAGTTGGAAGACATCCCTGCTGTGCTTACCTTGTATACCTATTATACTTAGTCTCATCCCAGCTGTCCCTCTTTTACTTTCTCCTGTCCCACTGAAATGGTGGGGACTCCATTGTACAAACCGGATTCCAAAAAAGTTGGGACACTATACAAATCGTGAATAAAAACTGAATGCAATGATGTGGAGGAGCCAACTTCTAATATTTTATTCAGAATAGAACATAAATCACGGAACAAAAGTTTAAACTGAGAAAATGTACCATTTTAAAGGGAAAAATATGTTGAATCAGAATTTCATGGTGTCAACAAATCCCCAAAAAGTTGGGACAAGGCCATTTTCACCACTGTGTGGCATCTCCCCTTCTTCTTCCAACACTCAACAGACGTCTGGGGACCGAGGAGACCAGTTTCTCAAGTTTAGAAATAGGAATGCTCTCCCATTCTTGTCTAATACAGGCCTCTAACTGTTCAATCGTCTTGGGCCTTCTTTGTTGCACCTTCCTCTTTATGATGCGCCAAATGTTCTCTATAGGTGAAAGATCTGGACTGCAGACTGGCCATTTCAGTACCCGGATCCTTCTCCTACGCAGCCATGATGTTGTGATTGATGCAGAATGTGGTCTGGCATTATCTTGTTGAGAAATGCAGGGTCTTCCCTGAAAGAGATGACGTCTGGATGGGAGCAGATGTTGTTCTAGAACCTGAATATATTTTTCTGCATTGATGGTGCCTTTCCAGACATGCAAGCTGCCCATGCCATACGCACTCATGCAACCCCATACCATCAGAGATGCAGGCTTCTGAACTGAGTGTTGATAACAACTTGGGTTGTCCTTGTCCTCTTTGGTCCGGATGACATGGCGTCCCAGATTTCCAAAAAGAACTTCGAATCGTGACTCCTCTGACCACAGAACAGTCTTCCATTTTGCCACACTCCATTCTAAATGATCCCTAGAGAAACCCTAATCAAAGTCCTGACTGACTGCAAGTATGAACTGACCCCAGAGATAGCTGTGTTCATACACAGGAACCTAAAGTCCTAACCTAAAAGGCATGACCAGGTTCTCAAAGTGACCCTCAGGAGTATTGAAAGTCGTCTTCCATTCATCCCCTTCCTTGATCCTGACCAGATTATATGCCCCCCTTAGGGAGGGAGTCCTTCGAGCCGGCAAAAAAGCTCCCCACTGAGCTTTTATAAAATATTGACAGAAATGCTGATTTCAGCGGTGTGTCACTCATGAGCTAAAAGTAAGTGGTTTCTGAGAACCAGCATCATAAGCATTGCAGTACATGCCTTGAAAACAGTCAAATCTACTTGAGAAGAGTCATGGTTATTCATAATCTCCTGCACTCTCATCCATCTGCTGATGATTGGCAGTTCTCTCCTAGAGAGAAAGGGAGAAAACTAGGTAGAAGACTGTCAGTCATCAGCAGGTGGGCAGCAAGAGTAGGAATTCATGAATAACCATGACTCTTCTCAGGTGGCCATGACTCTTTTCCAGGCCGAGTCTGCAATGATTGTGATGTTGGTTCTCGGCAACCACATACTTTTAACTTTTAAATGACAGACCGCTGAAACCAACTCACCTGTCTACTTTATGCTTTAGTATGGGCACCATAAAGTTGATGACAGTTTCCCTTTAACCGCAGAAAACGCTCGCAATGCCGAATCGGACCACACTGAGACATCCGTCCCTTTCTTAGTCATGTCAGTTAAGGTTCTCACCACTGTCAAATAATTCTTAATACATTTTCGGCAATAGTTGGTGAACCCCAAAAACCGCATAAGAGTCTTCAGATTTTCGGGTTGATCCCAGTCCAATACAGCACGGACTTTCTCTGGATCCATTTGAAATCCCGAAGATGACAACAGGTAGCCCGAACTGCACCTCCTGTACAGCAAACACACACTTCTCCAATTTTGGTTCTCAAAGTGACCCTCAGGAGTATTGAAAGTCGTCTTCCATTCATCCCCTTCCTTGATCCTGACCAGATTATATGCCCCCCTTAAGTCCAACTTGGAGAACACCTTGGCACCAACAATATGGTTAAACAAATCTGGAATTAAAGGAAGGGGATAAGGATCATGGACAGTAATCCGATTGAGCTCCCGGAAATTCAGACATGGCCTAAGAGTTCCGTCCATTTAAAAAAAAAAAAAATGCTGCCACAGGAGATTTGGAGGGTCTTATGTGTCCTTTAGCCAAACTATCTGTAATATACTCTCTCATGGCCATTATTTAGGGTCCAGAAAGGTTATACAGTCCTGATCAAAAGTTTAAGACCACTTGAAAAATGGCAAAAAATCATATTAAGCATGGCTGGATCTTAACAAGGTTCCAAGTAGAGTTGAACATGTAACAAGAAGAAATGGGAGTGAGACAAAACATTTTTTGAGCATTTAATTTAATAAAAACATTGAATAAACTGAAACAGGCTGTTTTTCAGCTGATCAAAAGTTTAGGACCACACCTCCAAAAAAAAACTAAACCCCCCCAAAACAGAAATCCAACTTCCAAACATGAACTCAGTAATGAGTAGCTCCGCCGTTATTGTTTATCACTTCAAAAATTTGTTTCGGCATGCTTGATGCAAGCGTTTCCATGAGATGAGTAGGAACATTTCTCCAAGTGGTGAAGACGGCGGCACGAAGGCCATCTACTGTCTGGAACTGTTGTCCTTTTTTGTAAACTTCCTTTGCCATCCATCCCCAAAGGTTCTCAATTGGATTTAGATCAGGGGAACATGCAGGATGGGCCAAAAGAGTGATGTTATTCTCCTGGAAGAAGTCCCTTGTCCTGCAGGCATTGTGTACTGTAGCGTTGTCCTGTTGAAAAACCCAGTCGTTACCACACAGACGAGGGCCCTCAGTCATGAGGAATGCTCTCTGCAACATCTGGACATAGCCAGCGGCCGTTTGACGCCCCTGCACTTCCTGAAGCTCCATTGTTCCACTGAAGGAAAAAGCACCCCAGACCATTATGGCGCCCCCTCCACTGTGGCGCGTAGAAAACATCTCAGGTGGGATCTGCTTGTCATGCCAGTAACGTTGGAAACCATCAGGACCATCAAGGTTACATTTTTTCTCATCAGAGAATAAAACTTTCATCCACCTTTGAATGTCCCATGTTTGGTGCTCTCTTGCAAAGTCCAAACGAGCAGTTCTGTGGCGTTCAAGGAGACAAGGTCTTTGAAGACGTTTTTTGTATTTGAAGCCCTTCAGTCTCAGATGCCACCTGATGGTTATGGGGCTGCAGTCAGCACCAGTAAGGGCCTTAATTTGGGTCGAGGATCGTCCAGTGTCTTGACGGACAGCCAATTGGATCCTCAGTGCTGATGAAATTTTTGTTGGGTCTTCCACTTGACTTTTTTGTTCCATAACCCTCAGGATCATTTAAGAAATTCCAAATGACTGTCTTACTGCGTCCCACCTCAGCAGCGATGGCGCGCTGTGAGAAACTCTGCTTATGCAGTTCAACAACCCGACCACGTTCAAAAAGGAAGAGTTTTTTTGCCTTTGCCAACACAACGTGTGACTACCTGACAGAAAATGACAATGAATCCACATCTTTGCACAGCTTTTTAAAGGCATGTGGTCCTAAAATATGGATCAGCTGAAAAACAGCCTGTTTCAGTTTAATCGTTATATTCAATTAATTAAATGCTCAAAAAATGTTTTGTCTCACTGTCATTTCTTCTTGTTGCATGTTGAAGCTTTACTTGGAACCTTGTTAAGATCCAACAATGTAAAATAAGATTTTTTGCCATTTTTCAAGTGGTCTTAAAATTTTGATCAGGACTGTACAACCTAGAATTGGGCAATTTAGCTTCGGGAATAAGGTTGATAGGACAATCACATTCCCGATGTGGAGGTAAATCCTAGCATCCACTTTCAGAAAATACATCGGAAAAATCTGATATCAAAGAGGGTAATGTTTTAGTGGTTAAAGCAGAAAAAGACGTATTCAGACAATTATCAATGCAATAATCACCCCAATCCAGAATCTGTCTAGCTTGCCAATCGATGGTTAGATTATGTTTGCTTAACCACGGTAAACCCAGAACCAATGAAGCAGGGAGACCTTCCATTACAAAACACGAGATGAACTCCTGATAAAAGTCACCCACACTTAATCGGATGTCATGCACCATCTGAGACAAACACTTCTGAGTAAGAGGTGCGGAATCAATGGCAAAAACGGAAATGTTTTTCTCTAATGCACTTGGTGAAAACCCATGCATACGGACAAACTGACCATCAATCAGATTCACCCCTCCCCCACTTTCGATAAACACCTCAATCCCCACAGTCTTTGATTCTAGCGCCACCTTGGCAGTCAGGAGAAATCAGATACTACCAGTCAAAGACAAATGCATGCTCTCTGACTCCCCTCTTACTCCTCCAAGAGTCAGATGGGAATTAGACGTCCCCTTTTCTTTTTGACGCTGAATGCATGGACAGACATTGATAAAATGTCCCTTTTGTCCACAGAAAAAACACACACCCTTCTAACGACTTAAACTCTTGAAAGCAGATCCAGGAGTAGCGCCACCTAATTGCATGGGTTTGTCCCCAGACCTAAACTCAGGAGAATCTTCACCAAAATTGTCAGTGGAAAACAATACGTTATGTGATAGTACGTCCTGAGAGTGGGGCCCCCTAGATCTCTGTCTCAAGTGTCTATCAATGCATACAGCAAGAGACATAGCGGCTTCCAAAGACTCATGACATGAAAGGCCAAAGCGTCCTTCAGCCTCTCTGATAATCCCTGACAGAACTGACTATGGAGAGCCGGATCGTTCCACTCAGTATCCGTAGCCCACCTCCTAAACTCAATAGAGCAATAGATCTCAGCAGAACGCTCTCCCTGACGAACGCCACATAACTTGGACTCAGCCAGGGAGGTCCGTTCCGGGTCATCATAGATGAGACCCAGAGCTCTGAAAAATTTAACCACTGACCGGAGGGACTGCAATCTGGCCGGCAGAGAAAAAGCCCAAGACTGAGAGTCCCCTTTAAGCAACAAAATAACCACACCAACTCTCTGACTCTCATCCCCAGATGAGTGTGGATGTAACTTAAAATAAAATTTGCACACCTCTCTGAACAAAATTAAATTATCACTTCCCTCAGAGAATCTGTCCGGCAACTTTAGGTTCAGGACAGGCCCTGTAACCACCACTAGAACCAGTAGCCTGTGGTCTCTGGATATGTGAGTCTGTCGTGCGTAGGTCAGCCACCTCCGAATACAGCCCCTGCTGTTGTTCGGCCAGTGCACCAATAGGATCCATGGCTGTACTGACATAAGCAAAAATATACTGTTTGGGGGTTTATAATGTTACACTTCGGTGTGGGAGGGAAACCCACACCGAAAGTAGGAGGGAAAGGGGTATGGGGAAAAGGCCTGGAAACTAGGGAAAGGAGCAGGTCACCTCCTAATCAAAGAAAACCTGATCAAAGTCCTGACAGACTGCAAGTATGAACTGACCCCAGAGGTAGGTGAGTTCATACACAGGAACCTAAAGTCCTAACTCACCCTGTAGGACCCTGGTACTAATGTCAGGACAGGAGACAACCTGTTCCACTAAACAGTAGGACAAACAGGAGTCTCCCTCAGGCCTAATCACAAATGACAGGGAAAAGAGCAACACCAGAAAACCCAAACAATAAACAAAAGGGGAAGAAGACACTTAACTCCAAATGGCTATGGAAGCACAGGAACTCCGCCGAACTCCAAACACCAGCTATCCACAAACACTGCACAGCATGGTGGGAGAAGCCACAATAAATTGGGAAGGTTAAATGACCACATAAGCAACACCTGAGGCAAGGGGTGTGGTCATTACCAGAAACAACACAGACATGAAATGATCCACAAGGATCCTGTCAGATCAAACCACGTGTTGCCAGTCTCACAGATCTCCTGGCACCTGTCACTGGAACGTCTGTGACAGCAGGAGTAGGTACAAAACAAAGAAGACATACATATATTTGATTCACGTGTCATCTCTGTTTTGCATCCACTAGGTAATAAATGTGGACATCTATGTGGAATCAGCTGACGATGGTGTAAAAGGAGTGCGCTTCTTCTTGACGCTAACATTGACCTATAAGGCTGAGTTCATACTTGAGTTATTTGGTCATTTTTTTGCTCGAAGTGTGAAGTGTGCAAATTAATTCGGCTCAAACTAAATTTTTTCGAAAAATTCGTCGAACTGGCCAAATTGAATTTTTTTTTTAAATACGCTCATCTCTAATTACATCTTTGCTTATTATAAGGATGTTATCTGGTTTTTATTTACTTTATACAGTAGAATCATTGACAATTCCTTGACATTTAAATGTAAGCCATAGCAAGAACCTAATCTAAAAGGATTTCAAATAAAACCACAACCTCAAAAAACAATAAAAATACTAAACTGTGTATTTTATAAATTCACCATTAATGAAATGCCATGAAAGATTACTTTTAATCTCACAGTTCCAGAATCTTTTCCAATTATTAAAACTTAGAAAACATGAAGCCTCTGTGAAGGAAGGAGCAATGACTGGTGCTTACTGCATAATGCTCTCCTGCAAAAAGTGCTGAGGAGAGATTCAGCTCTTGCCTTGAAGACTCTCATCTAGGTGCATAGTTGCCGCAGACCCCTTTAAAATGAAGAAGTATTGGCTGCTCAAAGATCAATTAAGCATGCCCATGGATTAATCATACATGCCGTGTCTCCGGGTGATTATGAACTGATGATCTGGAGCCAGTTGTTACTAGGCTAAAAGCAATTCCGGCAGTTTCTAATCATGAGAGCGCCACATGGTCTGATTGCATTTATAGCGGGTTTATCAGAGGTTCTCCTCAGCATTATGAAGGGTTGTTATAAATTTCTTGGCTCAGACGACCTTTGATCATTCATATCTTTATGACACAAGATTACAATGGAGCAACCATAAAACTTAGATATTGTATCCCCTAACTGCAATGTAATAGAAGGGTGTGATCACTCGGCCTTTAGGGGGCTGTCGGTTTAGGACACATTTTTTAAATATCCTATTAAGACAGCGCAGACATTGATGTCATTTGGTAGGATATGCTATCAGTGCCAGATAGGTGCACGTTGCACCACTTGGATTCGCTCTTATCTAGAGAACGTGGTCCCCAAAATGACCACTGTGCAAACTCATCATGCTCTCTATTCAGCGCTACAGGACTTCCGAAAATAGCTGAGCAAGCACGCTTGGCTATTTTTGGAAGTCCCAAAGTGGTGAATGGAGAGCACACAATGCAAACTTCAAGGGTCCCTTCAGGATTTAAGAGCAAGTCACAAAGGTGGGATCTGCACCTATCTGACATTGATGGCATATGCTAGTGAAATTCCATCAATGTCTGGGATGGCATGGACAAACACCTTTAAAGGGGTTGTGGCGCAATGCACATCTATTACCTATCCAAAAGATGCTGCATAAATATATGATCGCTGGGACCTCCACTGTTCACTAGAACAGGGGACTAGAGCTGTCTGTTCAATCCTGACCATACAACCACAATGATCAGGACTTTGAATGGTGTGGTGGCTAAGCATGTGCCCTGTCATTTCAATCAAAGTCTATGTGACAGATGGAGAAAGCTGAGTACAGCTCAGATGGCATTGTAGAGATTGAATGGTGTATATCTAGCAACCACTGGATTTAAATCTCTCCTCGCTGTGGTCCTGCACTGTGGTTCTGCACTGCTATTTCAGTGATGAGAGTCTCAGTGTGGATAGGTAATACATGTGCATATGGCAAATCCACTTTAACCTCCCTCTAGTGGTGGCTACATGCAGGCAGGATGCTATTTGTAAGTGGCTCTTTGTAGTACTTGTTAATAGGGTACTTTGACTATAATAACGAGATCAGAAATTGTTCCCTTTCTAAGACTCTCAATGATCAGCTGTAACTGTCAGAAAACCTGGCAGTGAGTGTTCAGGTTTAGAAAGTTCTAAAATAACAAAATAAGTCATACCCACCTTACCGATCACCGCTCACTCCATTGCTGACACTTCACAGTTGCCTCATTGGTTTCTACTCCTGCTCCCTCTTGACATAGCCATGGCAGGGGATCGGTAAATGGAGTATGACTTCATTTGCTATTTTTGATCATTCTAAGCTCTTTTTGTAAATATATTTTTCCTGGCTGGAAAACAATTGCAGTTTGGTAGTAATGAGCCTAATACAGCTCCAAAGTAGGTTTCTATTTGGTCATATATTGACTTTCCAATGAGTCCACTAGACTATTCCTCATTCTTCCCCAACTTGTATTGTCACATCTGAGCCCTTAGCATTTTGTAATCACATCCTGTAATATGATGTACATGTATAACATCAAGGAGAGGTAATCTCCACATGATGCACCAGGTACTTTATGTTATAGTGCTTATAATCACCAGTGTAAAAGACCCTGTTATTAATACCCCAGGCAAAGTAATATTCATGAAATAAAAATAATAAAAACCAAATTGTGAAGTGGGTAAGTGATCACATACAGTCTAGTTGCGTTTTTGGTTGCACCGCGCTGCCTCAAAAAGTCCCAGAGGAAAAATCATCAGGTCAGAGCCATTCGAACTGATAGACATGGGTAAACATCGAAAGCCACCCGAAGCCTCCTTCGCGTGCTTCTGTGGAGAACCAAAGGTCGCAGCAATAATGAAGCACTGTCACCCAGGGTCAAATACAAAAGGGGTTTATTATACTCACAATGTTTTAATAGAATAAAAGCAGTGTATACAGAGATCAAACACCCGTCCTGGGTTTCGATCCAAGCTTCGACAGGAACATCTGCTCAACCGGAAGGAAAGAGTAGCACAAAAAAATCTGCACAGGTTACATCGAGCACACGGTCTGCAGGGATGAAATGATTTATCTTTGTCTAATTTTTTTACAGCACAGAAACCTGACATTTTAACAAGGGTGTGTAGACTTTTTATATCCAATATATATATACACTGCTCAAAAAAATAAAGGGAACACTTAAACAACACAATGTAACTCCAAGTCAATCACACTTCTGTGAAATCAAACTGTCCACTTAGGAAGCAACACTGAGTGACAATCAATTTCACATGCTGTTGTGCAAATGGGATAGACAACAGGTGGAAATTATAGGCAATTAGCAAGACACCCCCGATAAAGGAGTGGTTCTGCAGGTGGTAACCACAGACCACTTCTCAGTTCCTATGCTTCCTGGCTGATGTTTTGGTCACTTTTGAATGCTGGCAGTGCTTTCACTCTAGTGGTAGCATGAGACAGAGTCTACAACCCACACAAGTGGCTCAGGTAGTGCAGCTTATCCAGGATGGCACATCAATGCGAGCTGTGGCAAGAAGGTTTGCTGTGTCTGTCAGCGTAGTGTCCAGAGCATGGAGGCGCTACCAGGAGACAGGCCAGTACATCAGGAGACGTGGAGGAGGCTGTAGGAGGGCAACAACCTAGCAGCAGGACCGCTACCTCCGCCTTTGTGCAAGGAGGAACAGGAGGAGCACTGCCAGAGCCCTGCAAAATTACCTCCAGCAGGCCACAAATGTGCATGTGTCTGCTCAAACAGTCAGAAACAGAATCCATGAGGGTGATATGAGGGCCCGACGTCCACAGGTGGGGGTTGTGCTTACAGCCCAACACCGTGCAGGACGTTTGGCATTTGCCAGAAAACACCAAGATTGGCAAATTTGGCACTGGCGCCCTGTGCTCTTCAGATGAAAGCAGGTTCACTCTGAGCACATGTGACAGACGTGACAGAGTCTGGAGACGCCGTGGAGAACGTTCTGCTGCCTGCAACATCCTCCAGCATGACCGGTTTGGCATTGGGTCAGTAATGGTGTGGGGTGGCATTTCTTTGGAGGGCCGCACAGCCCTCCATGTGCTCGCCAGAGGTAGCCTGACTGCCATTAGGTACCGAGATGAGATCCTCAGACCCCTTGTGAGACCATATGCTGGTGCGGTTGGCCCTGGGTTCCTCCTAATGCAAGACAATGCTAGACCTCATGTGGCTGGAGTGTGTCAGCAGTTCCTGCAAGACGAAGGCATTGATGCTATGGACTGGCCCGCCCGTTCCCCAGACCTGAATCCAATTGAGCACATCTGGGACATCATGTCTCGCTCTATCCACCAACGTCACGTTGCACCACAGACTGTCCAGGAGTTGGCAGATGCTTTAGTCCAGGTCTGGGAGGAGATCCCTCAGGAGACCGTCTGCCACCTCATCAGGAGCATGCACAGGCATTGTAGAGAGGTCATACAGGCACGTGGAGGCCACACACACTACTGAGCCTCATTTTGACTTGTTTTAAGGACATTACATCAAAGTTGGATCAGCCTGTAGTGTGTTTTTCCACTTTAATTTTGAGTGTGACTCCAAATCCAGACCTCCATGGGCTGAAAAATTTGATTTCCATTTTAATTTTTGTGTGATTTTGTTGTCAGCACATTCAACTATGTAAAGAACAAAGTATTTCAGAAGAATATTTAATTAATTCAGATCTAGGAAGTGTTATTTTTGTGTTCCCTTTATTTTTTTGAGCAGTGTATATATACAGTTGCAAGAAAAAGTATGTGAACCCTTTGGAATGATATGGATTTCTGCACAAATTGGTCATAAAATGTGATCTGATCTTCATCTAAGTCACAACAATAGACAATCACAGTCTGCTTAAACTAATAACACACAAAGAATTAAATGTTACCATATTTTTATTGAACACACCATGTAAACGTTCACAGTGCAGGTGTAAAAAGTATGTGAACCCCTAGACTAATGACATCTCCAAGAGCTAATTGGAGTGAGTTGTCAGCCAACTGGAGTCCAATCAATGAGATGAGATTGGAGGTGTTGGTTACAGCTGCCCTGCCCTATAAAAAATACACACCACTTCTGGGATTGCTTTTCACAAGAAGCATTGCCTGATGTGAATGATGCCTCGCACAAAAGAGCTCTCAGAAGACCTACGATTTAGAATTGTTGACTTGCCTGAAGCTGGAAAGGGTTATAAAAGTATCTCCAAAAGCCTTGCTGTTCATCAGTCCACGGTAAGATAAATTGTCTATAAATGGATAAAGTTCAGCACTGCTGCTACTCTCCCTAGGAGTGGCCGTCCTGTAAAGATGACTGCAAGAGCACAGCGCAGACTGCTCAATGAGGTGAAGAAGAATCCTAGAGTGTCAATTAAAGACTTACAAAAGTCTCTGGCATATGCTAACATCCCTGTTAGCGAATCTACGACACGTAAAACACTAAACAAGAATGGATTTCATGGGAGGATACCACAGAGGAAGCCACTGCTGTTCAAAAAAAACATTGCTGCATGTTTACAGTTTGCACAAGAGGACCTGGATGTTCCACAGCAGTTCTGGCAAAATATTCTGTGGACAGATGAAACCAAAGTTGAGTTGTTTGGAAGAAACACACAACACTATGTGTGGAGAAAAAGAGGCACGGCACACCAACATCAAAACCTCATCCCAACTGTGAAGTATGGTGGTGGGGGCATCATGGTTTAGGGCTGCTTTGCTGTGTCAGGGCCTGGACGGATTGCTATCATCGAAGGAAAAATGAATTCCCAAGTTTATCAAGACATTTTGCAGGAGAACTTAAGGCCATCTGTCCACTAGCTGAAGCTCAACAGAAGATGGGTGTTGCAACAGAACAACGACCCAGAGCATAGAAGTAAATCAACAACAGAATGGCTTAAACAGAAGAAAATACGCCTTCTGGAGTGGCCCAGTCAGAGTCCAGACCTCAACCCGATTGAGATGCTGTGACATGACCCAAGAAAGCGATTCCCACCAGACATCCCAAGAATATTGCTGAACTGAAACAGTTCTGTAAAGAGGAGTGGTCAAGAATTACTCCTGACCGTTGTGCACGTCTGATCTGCAACTACAGGAAATGTTTGGTTGAAGTTATTGCTGCCAAAGGAGGTTCAACCAGCTATTAAATCCAAGGGTTCACATACTTTTTCCACCTGCACTGTGAATGTTTACATGGTGTGTTCAATAAAAACATGGTAACATTTAATTCCTTGTGTGTTATTAGTTTAAGCAGACTGTGATTGTCTATTGTTGTGACTTAGATGAAGATCAGATCATATTTAATGACCAATTTGTGCAGAAATCCATATCATTCCAAAGGGTTCACATACTTTTTCTTGCAACTGTATATATATATATATATATATATAATGTATAGGGTTGAGCGAACCCGAACTGTAAAGTTCGGGTTCGTACCGAACTTTAGGATTTTTGGACCCTGGACCCGAACCCGAACATTTCAGTAAAAGTTAGGGTTCGGGTTCGGTGTTCGCCGATTTCTTTGCGCTTTTTGAAAAGCTGCAGAGCAGCCAATCAACAAGCGATTAATTGTGTGACCTTAGAAGCCATCAAAGCCATGCCTACTAATGGCATGGCTGTGATTGGCCAGTGCAGCATGTGACCCAGTCTCTATATACTGTACAATAAGCTGGAGTCACGTAGCGCTGCACGTCACTCTGCTGTTACTAGTGTAGGGAGAGGCTGTTGCTGCTGCTGTGAGAAACATAAAAACATAGAATGTGTCGGCAGATAAGAACCATTTGGCCCATCTAGTCTGCCCAATATACTGAATACTATGACTAGCCCCTGGCCCCTATCTTATATGAAGGATGGCCTTATGCCTATCCCATGCATGCTTAAACTCCTTGACTATATTTGCAGCTACCACTTCTGCAGCAAGGCTATTCCATGCATCCACTACTCTCTCAGTAAAGTATTACTTCCTGATATTACATTTAAACCTTTGCCCCTCTAATTTAAAACTATGTCCTCTTGTAGCAGTTTTTCTTCTTTTAAATATTCTCTCCTCTTTTACGTTGTTGATTCCCTTTATGTATTTAAAAGTTTCTATCATATCCCCTCTGTCTCTTCTTTCTTCCAAGCTATACATGTTAAGGTCCTATAATCTTTCCTGGTAAGTTTTATCCTGCAATCCATGTACCAGTTTAGTAGCTCTTCTCTGAACTCTCTCCATAGTATCAATATACTTCTGGAGATATGGTCTCCAGTACTGAGCACAGTACTCCAAATGAGGTCTCACTAGTGCTCTGTAGAGCGGCATGAGCACCTCCCTCTTTCTACTGGTAATGCCACTCCCTACACACCCAAGCATTCTGCTAGCATTTCCTGCTGCTCTATGACATTGTCTGCCTACCTTTAAGTCTTCTGAAATAATAACCCCTAAATCCCTTTCCTCAGATACTGAGGTTAGGACTGTATCACTGATTTTATATTCTGCTCTTGGGTTTTTACACCCCAGGTGCATTATCTTGCACTTATCAACATTAAATTTTATTTGCCAGATTTTTTACCATTCCTCTAGTTTTCCTAAATCCTTTTCCATTTGGTGTATCCCTCCAGGAACATCAACCCGGTTACAAATCTTTGTGTTATCAGCAAAATGACACACCTTACCATCGAGGCCTTCTGCAATTTCGCTGATAAAGATATTAAACAATATAGGTCCCAGATCCCTGAGGTACCTTACTGGTAAAAAGACCTTGGTCTGAATATACTCCATTGACTACAACGCTCTGTTGTCTGTCCCTCAGCCACTGCCTAATCCATTCAACAATATGGGAGTCCAAGCCCAAAGACTGCAATTTGTTGATAAGCCTTCTATGTGGGACAGTATCAAAAGCCTTACTAAAGTCTAGATAAGCGTTGTTTACTGCACCTCCTCCATCTATTATTTTAGTCACCCAATCAAAAAAATCAATAAGATTAGTTTGACATGATCCCCCTGAAGTAAACCCATGCTGTTTTTCATCTTCCAATCCATGGGATTTTAGATGTTCCACAATCCTCTCCTTAAGTATGGTTTCCATTAATTTCCCCACTATGTCAGGCTTACTGGCCTATAGTTGCCCGATTCCTCCCTACTACCTTTCTTGTGAATGGCACAACATTTACTAGATTCCAATCTTCTGGGACGACTCCTGTTGCCAGTGATTGGTTAAATAAATCTGTTAATAGTTTTGCTAGTTCACCGCTGAGCTCTTTTAATAGCTTTGGGTGTATCCCATCAGACCCCTGTGACTTATTTGTATTTAATTTTAGACAGCTGACTTAGAACCTCTTCCTCTGTAAAGACACATGCATCAAAAGATTCATTAGTCTTCCTCCCTAACTGAGGTCCTTTTCCTTCATTTTCCTTTGTAAAAACTGAACAGAAGTATTCATTGAGGCAGTCAGCTAGTTCTTTATCTTCTTCCATATAAAAATTGAAGACAGATATTTATTTATTTTATGCACTTATATAGCACTACTATATTCCACAGCGCTTTACAGACATTAGCATCCAACTGTCCCCAATGGGGCTCACAGTCTAAGGTCCCTATCAGTATGTCTTTGGAGTGTGGGAGGAAACCAAAGTACCCGGAGGAAACCCACGCAAACACGGGAAGAACATACAAATTCCATGCTGCAAGGCACCAGTGCTAACCACTCAGCCACCGTGCTGAGGGAGAGAATAGGAGAGAATAGGAGAGAATAGGAGAGAATCTTTAATCAGAACTCCAATTGAACTCAGCGATCTACATAGATTTAGTTTTGTGGGTGAAGTGCACAATCTTTTTACCCTGCCCTGAGCCCAGTGACAGAGAAAAATAACTTTTATCCGTCTGTTAGTTAGGTGGTCAGTGCACCAGCATTCAAATCCAAGCTTGAAATACTGCAATAATAATCTGGTTTTTTAAAAAAACACCTTTTTGTGGCAATATCCAACATCTGGTGCCTTTGCAGGATTAGTCAGTATGCAATTTAAGCTAGACATACAGCTATAATTTTCTTGGTTTTTAAAAACACCCTTTTTTGGCAAAATACAAAATTTTACAGCCCTTGCTGCATCTGCACGTGTGAAATACAAGCTTTTTTTTACTGCTGTCATATTCTGTTAGTAAAAAAAAATGCCTTTTTGGGCAAAATACTTAATATTTCAGCCTTTGCTGCATCTGTCATTGTGAGATACACCCTTTACATACTGTTGTTCTATTCTGCTATTAAAAAAACACCCATTTAGGTCACAAAACTTAATTTTGCAGCCTTTGCTGCATATGTCATTGTGAGATACACCATTTAGATACTGTGGTTCTATTCCGCTATTAATAAAACACCCATTTTGGGCACAAATCTATAATTGCGGCCTAGTCTGCATCTGTACGTGTGAGATACGCCCTTTAGATACTGTGGTTCTATTCTGCTATTAAAAAAACACCCATTTTGGCCAAAAATCTTTAATTGCGGCCTAGTCTACATCTGTACATGTGAGATACACACTTTAGATATTATGGTTCTATTCTGCTATTAGAAAAACACCCATTTTGGGCAAAAATCTTAAATTGCAGCCTAGTCTACATCTGTATGTGTGAGATACACCCTTTAGATACTGTGGTTCTATTCTGCTATTAGAAAAACACCCATTTTGGGCAAAAAACATAATTTTGCAGCCTTTGCTGCATATGTCATTTTGAGATACACCCTCTAGATATTGTGGTTCTATTCTGCTATTAATAAAACACCCATTTTGGTCAAAAATCTTTAATTGCGGCCTAGTCTGCATCTGTACGTGTGAGATACACCCTTTAGATACTGTAGTTCTATTCTGCTATTAGAAAAACACCCATTTTGGGCAAAAAAATTAATTTTACAGCCTTTGCTGCATATGTAATTGTGAGATACACCCTTTAGATATTGTGGTTATATTCTGCTATTAATAAAACACCCATTTTGGGCAAAAATCTTTAATTGCGGCATAGTCTGCATCTGTACGTGTGAGATACACCTTTTAGATACTGTAGTTCTATTCAGCTATTAGAAAAACACACATTTTGGGCAAAAATCTTAAATTGCGGCCTAGTCTGCATCTGTACGTGTGATATACACCCTTTAGATACTGTGGTGCTATTCTGCTATTAAAAAAACACCCATTTAGGGCAAGATCGTAAATTTGAGAAATATGAGGAGAGCGTCAAATAAGGGACGTGGCCTCGGTCGTGGTGCTGCTGGTGGAGCTCCTGTTGCAGGGAGAGGACGTGGTCAATCTGTGCCAGCTACACGCACAAGTGAAACACCTTCCTCATGGGCGAGTAGGCGACAGAACCTTTAGCGGTATTTGGTCGGGCCTAATGCGGCTCTACGAATGGTGAGGCCAGAACAAGTACAGGCGATAGTAGATTGGGTTGCTGACAGTGCCTCCAGTTCCTTCAATTTGTCCCCCACCCAGTCTCCTGCTGAAAGATCAGAGTTGGCACCTGCAGCCGATGTCCATCAGTCTTTCAGCTCACACGTGCCACACTGCCGTGGCTTTCGATAGTGTGCACATCGACAAGGAAGGCAGGCGTGAAGACTGGGTGGAAGATGATGTGGAGGACGATGAGGTCCTCAACCCCACATGGAATCAAGGTCATGCGAGTGTCCTATGTAGTTCGGAGGAAGAGGCGGTGGTCGCACAGAGCCACCAGCACAGCAAAAGAGGGAGCAGGGTGCAAAAGCAGAGCGGCCGTCCTCTAAACAGTTCGCCTCCTACTGCCCACCGCAGCAAGGGACCGAGCACACCAAAGCCAGCTCCAAGGAGTTCCCTGGCGTGGCAGTTCTTCAGACAATGTGCTGATGACAAGACACGAGTGGTTTGCACGCTGTGCAATCAGAGCCTGAAGCGAGGCATAAACGTTCTCAACCTGAGCACAACCTGCATGGCCAGGCATCTAAGTGCAAAGCACGAGCTGCAGTGGAGTAGACACCTCAAAAACCAAAAAAGGTCTCTGGTTCATCCTACTTCCTCTTCTATTGCAGTCTCGGCTTTTTCATCCACCTCTGGAGTGACAGTGCCACCTGCCACCCCGCAAACAGAGGATCTGCCAGCAACACCACCATCTGGGTCACCAAGCATCTCCACAATGTCCCACGGAAGCATTCAGCTCTCCATCTCCCAAACACTGGAGCGGAAGAGGAAGTACCCCCCTACCCACCCGCAATTACTGGCCTTTGAAATGCTGTCATTTCGTCTGCTGGAGACGGAGAGTTTAAAAAGCCTTATAGCGGTGGCTGTCCCACAGTACGTCGTGCCCAGCCGCCACTACTTTTCCAGGCGTGCCATCCCTTCCCTTCCCTGCACAACCAAGTTGGGGACAAAATCAGGTGTGCACTGCGCAACCCCATCTGTGGCAAGGTCCACCTAACTACGGATACGTGTACCAGTAAGCACGGTCAGGGACGTTATATCTCCATAACAGCACACTGGGTAAATGCAGTGGTGGCTGGGCCTGAGGCGGATAGCGGTTTGGCACATGTCCTTCCATCACCGAGGATTTCAGGGCACTTCCCTTTGCCTCTTGTTGCTTCCTTCTCCTACTCCGCTTCCTCATCCTCTACCGGCTCCTCATCCGGTCAGCAACACACCTTCACCACCAACTTCAGCACAGCCAGGGGTAAACGACAGCATGCAGTTTTAAAACGTATCTGTTTGGGGAACAAATCCTACGCGCAGGAGCTGTGGACGAGCCTTGAACAACAGACCGATGAGTGGTTGGTGCCAGTGAGCCTCAAGCCCGGCCTGGTGGTGTGCGATAATGTGCAAAATCTCGTAGCAGCTCTGGGACTAGCCGGTTCGACGCACATCCCTTGCCTGGCACATGTGCTGAATTTGGTGGTGCAGAGATTCCTTAAAAATTACCCCGATATGTCAGTGCTGCTGCATAAAGTGTGGGCTTTCTGTGCGCGTTCGGCGTTCTCACCCTGCTGCCGCTCTCCTGTCAGTGCTGCAGCGTAACTTCGGCCTTCCCGCTCACCGCCTCATATGCGACGTGCCCACAAGTTGGAACTCCACCTTGCACATGCTGGCCAGACTGTGCGAGCAGCAGCAGGCGATAGTGGAGTTTCAGCTGCAGCACGCACGGGTGAGTCTCTCTGCGGAACAGCACCACTTCATCACCAATGAATGGGCATCCATGCGAGACCTGTGTTCCTTGTTGTTTCGAGTACTCTACCAACATGGCCAGTGCCGATAACTCCGTTCTCAGCATAACTATCCTACTTCTATGCCTCCTTGAAAAAACGCTGCTGGCGATGATGGAACAGGATGTGGCACACGAGGCGGATGAGGAAGAGGGATTATTTCATAGGGTTTCCGGCCAGTCATTCACAAGTGGCACCGAGGGTGGGTTCCTGCACACACAAACGCCAGGAACACAATTGTCCAGCCAGGGCACAGTTCTGGAGGATGAGGAGATGGAGGAGGAGGAACCATGTTCACAGCAGGGTGGCACCCAGACCAGCTCATGGCCATCACTGGTGCCTGGCTGGGGGCATACAGAGGACACAGACGATATACCTCCCACAAAGGACAGCTTTTTGTTGCCTCTTGACAGCCTGGCAGTGTCTCCGCAACAACCGCTGAGTTACCCACATTCTAACGTGTGCTGATTACTGGGTGTCCACGCTGCTGGATCTCCGTTACAAGGACAACGTACCGTCCTTAACTCCCTTACTGGAGCGTGATCGTAAGATGCGCGAGTACAAGTGCACGCTGGTAGACGCGTTGCTGGTGGTATTCCCACCTGACAGCGGGGGCACAGTGGAAGCACAAAGCGAAGGCAGAGGAGATTTCAGCTAATTTTTGGTGTGATATACCACTGCTATACCTAGTATACAGATTTTAAAAAAATCACTAAATTTGTCTGTTACATTTTCGGGTGAAATTCACAAATTTTTGGCTGTGATATACCACTGCTCTACCTAGTAGACAGGTTAAAAAAAAATCACTAATTTGTCTGTTACATTTTCGGGTGAAATTCACTAATTTTTGGGTTTGCTATACCACTGCTATACTTAGTAGACATGTAAAAAAAAATCACTAATTTGTCTGTTACATTTTCGGGTGAAATTCACCAATTTTTGGCTGTGGTAGACAGGTTAATAAACCTAGTAGACAGGTTAATATAGAACGAGGGGTGAGACAGGGTTGTCCTCTCTCCCCCTTGGTTTTTGCCCTGACAATAGAAATCCTGGCTATAAAGGTCAGGCAGGACGTGGATCTGCGGGGCTTTGGACTAAGGGGGAGTGAGGACAAAATCTCTCTATATGCAGATGATCTGCTCTTCTTCCTGGATGATACAAATAAGGATCTGCAACGTGTCATGTCGCTGGTGGAGGAGTTTGGTAGACAATCGGGTATTCTAATTAACTGGGATAAATCGATTCTGCTTCCTCTGAATGACAAAGATGTGATCTCAGAGGCAAAATTAAAGATTCTTAGCCCCCAAGACAGCTTCAAATACTTAGGCCTGGAAATATCTAAGGACCCTAATAAATTTATAGCACTGAATATTAAACCATTACTTGATAAGATGAAGGAGAGGATTAAAGTCTGGAATAAACTACCAATAAACAAAGCAGACCGAATTGGACTAATTAAAATGATACTGTTACCCCAGTTGCTCTACGTCATTAGAAACAGTCCCATTTACCTGGGGGAATCGGTTTTTCATGACATAGAGAAATTATTCAATGTATTAATCTGGTCAAACAAAAGGGTAAGGAAAAAGATGTATTGGCTTACAAGATCTTACGAACAAGGAGGACTAGAGGTCCCAGATATCAGATTGTACTATATGGTAGCTAATATTGCAACAATGATGAATTGGACACAGGTGGACTTTCTGAGCCATTTGGTATATAAGAGTGAGGGTGGCTTACAAGATAAATTTACATTACTCGAATCAGGACAACTGGAAAGTACGCACCTATATAAAATCCCATTGGTAAAATCGTTGGTGAAGGTATGGAGTAAAGGCAAAAAATCACAGAATTTAGATGGGCAGATTAATGTCACACCATTATGGTATAATAGGAGGTTAGGTAATGCTACCTTTTTGAAAGAGGCCAAATACTGGACTGATAAGGGTTTATGGTATATTTCACAATATTTTCAAAATGAAACACTGAAGGATAGGGACACATTATTAATGAATGTAAGGGAAGATAGACAAAGTTATTTTAGATATATTCAGATGGTGGATATTGTTAAAACGGTTATAAAAAAGGAAGATATAGTGATAAACTCACACGAGGTGATGAATTATATATTAGGCTGGAAAGGTAAGCACAAATTGGTGTCAAGCTTGTATAAAAAGATACGAGAAACTAGAAGTGAGGGATTTATTTGTAATAGTAAATTAAAATAGGAGAATGATATAGGGATAATAACAGACGATCAGTGGGGGAAATTTTGTTGTTTTAAACCATATCTGAGGAACCCCTCTCATAGGGTAACTCAGTTTATGATATTACACCGTTTATATATAACACCAAATGGCTCAAGAAAGTTTCAGCTAAAACGCCCGGATTATGTCCTAGATGTATGAATGATAAAGCGGATATTATCCATATGTGGTGGAGGTTCCCAAAGATTCAACCATTCTGGTGCAGTTTGATTGAATTAATCGGGGATATTTTTAGTTTCAAAATCCAATGGACGGTTCTGTATGTATTTTGGGTGAAACTTCCCATGAGCTATCAAAGGAGAATGAAATTATGTTATACAAATCATGTTTTATAGCTCGCTTACTGATAGCAAGAAAATGGATGCGCCCTGAGGTACCAACAATAAAAGAATGGGAAAATTTGATGAACTCCAATTGTATAATAGAAAGAGTAGGATATATTAAGAGCAACATAGGTTATAGACATGAGAAAATTTGGGCTCAGTGGTCAAAACATATAAACAAATATATATATATATATATATATATATATATTTTTTTTTTTTTTACTTATTTGTTTTTTTGTCCTCCCCCCCCCCAATTCTCCCGGTGGATATAGGGTGGGGGGATATGGGTTTGGGAGGGGTGGGATGGGGGGGGGGGGGGAAATAAGGTTTAAAGGTAATATAAGTGGTGTGCATTTACTGTAATGTATTGGATAGGTTAAGTATCTCCATGTAGGGGATGTTTTAGTGGTAGGGGAACGAATACCCTACTACATTTTATCGGTGCAATTGTATTAAGCACGCTTACTTCCTCTTGGTTGATACCTGATGTTTTTTTGTTTTGTTTTTTATTATGTAACTGTTAAATGTACTATTATTGTTCTTTTTGTACTTTATTGGATTAAATAAAAAAATAAAAATAAAAAAAATAAAAATTTCACAAATTTTTCTGTTACATTCTTGGGTTGACATTTTACAATTTTTGCCGTGAATAAACCACTACTCTGCATAGGTGACAGGGACCAAAATTTTTAAAAATAATCTGTTCCATTGGTGGGTGACATTAACCCATTTCTGGCGATGAAAAACCCCTGATCTGCATAGGTGACAGGGACTTAAATTTCAAAAATTTGTCTTTAATTGGCCCTTTCATTCGATCCTTCTGCTTTAAGAATTTGTCCCACATTTCCACTTCATTCCATTGCAGCCATTGACCTCCACTGGATGAGGTCTCCCTTTCTCACGCTCCCTCTCTTGCATGGAACCCTGATTTGTCGATAACCGTGATCAACATGGTAGGCTCAGAAAAGAACTTTGAAAGTTGATAGAAAAGATATCCAAATGGATCGTGGACGTCACTGGAACGTGCAATCAGGCAGAAGTTATCTAAAGTAAACTAAGCAGCAGGGCCTCTCCTGGCTAACGTTTCCAAATCCAAAATACCCCAGTGACATTCCCTATAATTTTTTATTATTCATTCCAATGACAGGGCTTCTTAAGAGTCCTGTATTGTTATTTATCATCACTACCTCCCCGAGTCGGGCGTGGGTAATTGCCGCACACCCCCTCCTTAACTTGGAAGCTTATGCTTCAATACTTTGTCCCACATTTCCGCTTGATTACATTTAATTTTATCCATTGACCTCCCTTGGATGTGGTATCCCTTTCTCAGGCTTCCTCTCCGGCCTGGAACTCTGATTCCCCGCCACCCGTGATCACCATGGCGCAGAAAAGAACATCGAAAGTTGATAGAGAAGATATCCAATTGGATCGTAAACATCACGGGGACGTGCGACATGGTGGGGCAGTATTTGTGCACACGCCTACACAAACTGACTGACAGGGGTCAGCCCCTGCAACTTCTGGGTCTCCAAATTGGGCACATGACCTGAGCTTGCCCTTTACCCCTTGGAGGTGCTGGCCTGCTCTGCAGCCAGTGTATTGTCTGAACGTGTGTTTAGCACGACTGGAGGTGGTTATCACAGGTTATATTTCCCACAGTTTTGGGGTGTACCCTAATTTAATTTTTTTTAAATAAATTTAAAACTAAAAAGCAGTGTAGGCTACACCTCTTTCACCGCCGCTTCCACCTACACCGCCACATCCACCGCCTCCTCAACCTCCTACTCCATATGGACCTGGTCCTCCTAGATCAAGATTATTATTTTTTATTTTTACATATTTTATGTTATTTAAAGTCATTTTCCTATCCACATTTGTTTGCAGAGCACTTGCCATGCTCTTAACCACATTTTGATGCCATTTGCAGCCCTCTAGCCCTTTCCATGACATTTTTACTGCCATTTTAGTGCTCAAAAGTTCGGGTCTCCATTGACTTCAATGGGGTTCGGGTTCGGGGTCAAGTTCTGGTCCCGAACGCGAACTTTTTTTTGAAGTTCGGCCGAGCCCGTCGAGCCCGAACATCCAGGTGTCTGCTATACTCTAGTTATCAGTGACTGACAGCTATAAGTACAGGAACGAGGAGTTATGAGTGACTGACAGGTGTAGGTACAGGAACGAGGAGTTATCAGTGACTGACAGCTATAGGTACAGGAACGAGGAGATATCAGTGACTGACAGCTATAGGTACAGGAACCAGGAGTTATCAGTGACTGACAGCTGTAGGTACAGGAGCGAGGAGATATCAGTGACTGACAGCTATAGGTACAGGAGCTAGGAGATATCAGTGACTGACAGCTATAGGTACAGGAACAAGGAGTTATCAGTGACTGACAGCTGTAGGTACATGAACGAAGATTTATCAGTCACAGACAGCTATAGGTACACGAACAAGGAGTTATCAGTGAATGACAGCTATAGGTACACGAACAAGGAGTTATCAGTGAATGACAGCTATAGGTACAAGAACGAGGAGTTATGAGTGACTGACAGGTGTAGGTACAGGAATGAGGAGTTATCAGTGACTGACAGCTATAGGTACAGGAGCGAGGAGATATCAGTGACTGACAGCTATAGGTACAGGAACGAGGAGTTATCAGTGACTGACAGCTGTAGGTACATGAACGGAGATTTATCAGTCACAGACAGCTATAGGTACACGAACAAGGAGTTATCAGTGAATGACAGCTATAGGTACAAGAACGAGGAGTTATGAGTGACTGACAGGTGTAGGTACAGGAACGAGGAGTTATCAGTGACTGACAGCTATAGGTACAGGAACGAGGAGTTATCAGTGACTGACAGCTGTAGGTACATGAACGAAGATTTATCAGTCACAGACAGCTATAGGTACACGAACGAGGAGTTATCAGGACTGACAGCTATGTCTATATTCACACGTATACACACAATATCATCAATTACTGATAAGACCTCTCTCCTGTACCAATAACTGTTCACTAGAAGGGGAAAAGGTAAAATATCTAAATGTATAAATTACAAGTTTTACTGAACCTTTTCCCACAAAGCTATAGATTACTCTGCTCGGCTTCTCCTTCTCTATAACATGGTGCTGTCAGATTGCATTATATTTTGTGGAGACAGGTCCTGTTTAAACAATATGGAAATAAAAACACTACAGATCACCCTCTGCTCATGTTCTGACACTTCCAAGGTCTCCCATTGGTGCCTCTTTCTTTGTTACCCACAACTCAAGAAATATGACTGTTCAGCCTATCACTAGCTGTAGCGGTGACCTGCCTAAACCACTGATTGCATGAGTGGTCACATTTCTACTGAGAGGGATCTGAAAACAGGAACTGGCGGGGCACTCTGGAGTATCAGAATAGAAGCTGTATGAATCATTGAAATGAATATTACTTACTTAAAATTATTTAAGCTAGTTTGACCCTTTAAAAAATATATCTAGAAAACCACAAATTGTCTGAGTGCTTATGAGGATTAGGTTGACTATTAGAGTCTTTTTTCAAGAACATTGGCCCATCAGGTTCTGGACTATGTAAAATTTTACTACCAAAACATACAGATGTAGCCGAGCTGACATTGACTCTGATAACACATGTCACAGTGTTATCTCGTGCCATTGTGTGACAAAAGCCATTGAAATACATTGAAAGAGTTAGTTAACCTTTTTGTGCCTTTTTTGACTTAACACATTAACCATCAAGTTTAGCTTGGCTGCATCTGTAACATTTAGAATTAAAAACAGATTTCTAACCATAATCCAAACATTTAGTATATGTTATTAGTGACTTACAGGTGGAGGTCACCAAAGTGGAAAGTAAATGGAGAAGCAGCTGAGTATGCATGAGGGTCTCTACATATAAGTTAAAGACTTTCCTGAGGTGTGTGGGACAAGATGACCAGCTTTGAAAAAACAAACAAACATGATTTTCTGATACTTTGTGGGGTGTTTTTTATTCTATAGGTGTCGTTATCTGGATGCTCAGTAGTTGTGATGTAAATTGAAGTCTGTCAAAGGTTTTTTTAGGGTGTCGAGATAATGTATTGAATTAGAAATTTTAAATTTTAAAAGTAAGGGCTGACATACAATATCTGTAATTCTTACTTAAAACAACATCTGCATCAACAGATATGTTATAAATAATGATAATTTAGCTTCTGTTTGGGTCATAAATTACATTTTTATTTACAATCCAATCAGTAAATCTGCAAGAGAGCCAGATAAAGTTTTCTATCCTTCTGTTTTTTTATACTCTTTTACTAACTCTCTCTTTTACAATTCTCTAATAGTACATATCTAACCTTTAAGGACTTATTTGTTTTTAGCCTATTTTTTTAACGATTCTTTATTTCCCTAAGGAGCCCTTTCACTTTAATGGACATTTTTGGGTCAGTAGGTTCTGCTGATGCTTCTCTTTCCTTTTAATTAAAGTACCTGTGGATAAAAAATACACTCAACAAATGATCACAGAGTCAGTGTTTTTTTTAATTATTATTTTTTTGTCTATTTCAGTTTTATTATTAATAAAATAGCTACAATACCCACAGCTCATGACATTTGATGCTTTCACAAAATATTTTCTCTTCATATCAACTGAAGTTTTAAAAAACAAACAAAAAACATTGTCTCTCTACTGGAAGGACTTAAGAGTCAAGCTTAATTGCAGGTCACAGTGCTGTTTATTCCTGCAAAATCTAATTTATTGTAATATTGCATATTCATAAAAACAATGGAATGTTATCAGCTTATAATGCTCAAAAACTACCAAAATCATAAACAGCTTGTTTATTTGTCTGTAACTAGAGATTGGCAAATGTCCCAGAATTAGTTTCAGGTCCAATTTATTGGCAGATTCGATTTAAATAAATCTGTTCTGAAATGAAAGTGCCCCGATTGCCCTGAAAAGTTGTAGATGACCCTTGATCCAATTTCATTTAAGCTCTTCAACACCAAGATGGTGGTACAGTAGTTATGTCAGAGCGACAGAGATATATATGTCTATGGGTAAACAAATTTGATTTGTGAACTTTAAGGTAGTAAATCTATCTTATCAACCCCTTACGCCTGTACACATTGAGGTCTTAAGTCTTGGTTTCAGGTTTTGTTCTACCACTAAACCTGATCTTTTTCTTTTAGTAAAAGATCTACAATTATTTGCACGGAAACTGGCCTTTAAGAAGATCTTTGCCAGGAAACATGATGAGAGTGATTAGCTGGATTCTACTCTGGAAAGGGAAACACTGGGGGTGTTAAGGGAACTATTGAAGGAACAAGAGGAATACAAAATAGGTAACCATCTAATTTTCTACCCAAATCTACTAGATTCCCTCAGATTTTACTTTTTCCTGAAACAGATCTATTTGTTAAATTAGTGGCTAAGGAATTTAGCAAAATTCCTGAGAACACCAATTTTGATAATCTCAACAGGAAGCAGAGAGAGGCTATTAGTCAATTACGGCAGATGAAAGGGCTGATTTTCAAACCTTCAGATAAAGGAGGCAATGTGGTAATATGGCCTACAAAAATGTATGAAAAAGAGGCTTTTCAACAGTTGGGAGACAGAACATGTTATAGGAAACGTACATTTAATCCACTTTCTAAATATCAAACAGGATTGAAGGGAATTCTCTCACAAGCCCATGATGAAGGGATTTTAGATATTCAACAAGTTACAGGTCTGATGGTGGAGGAACCTACCATACCGACATTGCACAGAAAAAGGGGGTCATTCAGCACATGCCAATGCGCAGGGGCATTGGCTGAGAACAATACTGTAAAACAATACTGCTATGGCTGAAAACAATACTGTAAAACAAAACATGCAATGCAACAGCTCTCAGCAAACCATATAAAGTACAAAAATGCATAATAATTGCTAATGCTATACTTATAAATTAGAGATGCTTGGCAAATACATTTTGTACAAAATTATTTGAGCCCGTCTGCCGCATGTCAAGGCGATTTCTGTAAGACGGGTCCTAACACTAAATACTACCCTCTATGTGCTATGACGGCTACCATACAATTCAGGGAGTGTAGGTCCCGTGTAGGTCCCGTCTTACAGAGATCGCCTTGACGTGCGGCAGACGGGCTCAAATAATTTTGTACAAAATTTATTTACCATACCATACCGACATTATACTTACTTTCAAAACTGCACAAGGATTTTCATACATCACCAGGTAGGCCAATTGTGACAACTTTATACACCCACTTTGTCAATTGATTGATTTTTATTTGAAACCATTTGTGGAATTATTATCTTTTATTAAAGATAGTTTTGATCTTTTAAGAAAAGTCAACGGTATTCATATTCAGCCAGACATGCTTCTTGTCACCTGTGATGTCAAATCCCTTTATACATCCATCAGATATTCAGATGTAATCACAGCAGTGGCTCGTACAGTGCAGATGAGTAGTTTGGATTCAAAACTTGGTGAACTTATTTGTATTTGAACTTCACCTTAAAACATCTTTTTTTGAGTTTAAAGAGAGTTTTTATCTTCAGATTGCGCCGTCGTATGTGAACATATTCCTGGGCCAATGGGAACATGAGATCTTCATGTCTAATCCAGTACGATCAATTGACAGGGTCCAATTTTGGACCCTATATATTGATGATATTTTGATTATTTGGCATGGATCCACCCAAGAATTGGAGGGATTTATGGCTATATTGAATAAGACCTCATACAACATTAAACTGACAAATATAGCAAACAGAAGGTGGATTTCTTAGACGTGGAACTACTGGTGGACCCTATGGGATACATTCAAACTGATCTGTACAGGAAGCCTACAGCTACAAATACATTGCTACATGCATCCTCTGTCCATTCTGATCATTTAATTAATAATATTCCCACAGGACAGTTTTTTACGATTAAAACGTATCTCTTCGGATGAGGCAACGTTCAAACAACAAGCATCGGAACTCACGGGTAGATTCTAAGAATGAGGCTACAGCAATAGATCAATTAAGAAGGCTTTAAGGAGGGCATTAAATAGCAATCGTGAGGTGCTTCTACATACTAAGAGGAAAAGAGAAACTAATCACTAATTTTAATTTTAGGTGTGACCTACGTGTAGTTCGACAAGCCCTGACAAAATTCTGGCCAATCCTCAGAACTGATGTGGACCTCTGTGAATATATACCTGACAAACTGACACTTACCGTAGATCTGAGAATTTGAGAGACATTCTTGTTCGAAGTCATCATCAAGGTCATCATCAAGGTGAGAAACCGGGTCAAGCCTTTGGCTCTAAGGGCCCAAAATGGGGGTGTTCGATTTTTTATCTGTAATATAATTGCAGTTGCCTGCCAGTGTTTGTTAGGCCCACAGATTGTACTGTGGAAAATGTGTGGCATGTTCAAATATTGATAAATGTGACACCTTTCAGGATGCGAGTGGTAAGGATACATATAAGATCACTGACAAGATTGACTGTTAAACAATTTGAATCATCTATCATGCTACTTGTCCATGTGGGAAGGTTTACATTGGGATGACTACCCGGGAATTAAATAAATGGGTACGTGAACGTGTACGGGACATCTTTGCAGCTACAGATAGTAAATTAATTTCGAGCCTCAAGTCCATACCAAAGACTTAATCATGATAGTAATGGTGATCTCCTTAGGGTCAGGGGTATTGATTAGGTCTATCAGACCATTCAAGGAGGTGATTAGAAACAACGATTAGCACAGAAAGAAACCAGATGGATTCACAAATTTGGTACGCTATCCCCTAGTGGTCTTAATGAATATAATAGTTTTGCCCCATTTCTTTGATGAGAATATTTCCCTGTTGGATGTTTGACTTTAATCTCCTGAGGGGATGAATAAAAGGTAGTTGCAGTTGAGATTTATTTTTAACATAATGGGTGCCCCCATTCTTTGCTGGATGTGGTGTTTCTATTTTTTTTAGGGTCTTTTTAATTATTATTCTTTATTTATTTTTTTAGGTTCCACTTATTATATTGTATCTTTTGGATGACACCGATCTGATTTTCATCCATAATGGATAATATCTATACCTGTCTTTGGATATCTCATGGACTTGATTTATAAATGAATTGTACAATTTAAAATATGTCCTGGATTTAGGTTTTGGTTTTGCAATCTATCACATTTCCACTTATTCTAGATTCATATTTTTCTTTTGCATACGCAAAAAACTGTTTGTTTTTACTATTGGTGTGGGGAGAAGTGTGGGGGCGCCTGTGCGCAGGGTGCCCTAGCACAATTGGTCTTCCCCTTCACACCATAATATTATTGATTACTTACCTGTTCTTATTCCTGTTTCCTCTTTGAAGTTATGAGGAATTACTCAGTCTTTAATATATTGATGTAAAATATTATTTTTTTCACGCAGTACACCTTGCATGTTTGTACTATTAGCACTTTGCACATTTTTGCACTTTAGCATGGTTGCACTTTAGTAAGCTTTTTTTCACCAGCACGTTATTTTATTATCATGTCTCTTCCCAATATTAAGAATTTTATCATGGAATGTGAGTCTTTATTTACACAATTGGTTACTGTTATGCATCTTTATATGTTTTTGGATAGAGATATATATTATTAATCTGGGATATTTATTTGATATTATCATTTTTATCATATAAAATCAGGTATGTTTAGGTGTATTTGCTATTATTCATTAATTGCTTTTTTATTATATGTAGCTTGATATACTCTGGATGTTTTTGCTTTACTCGTGGTCTCTATTATCATGTTGTTTTTTATACCTGCGCAGCTACCGGGTCTTTAATTAGAGACCTGCCCTCTGTATATTATCTTTTATTTGTTATTTTTGATATTCGGAGGCTTCTTTGATGATATTTATGTTCCTGCAAGATTTTGGATGCATTCATGTGACTTTGCGGTCATGTGACTTGACTCTGTGTGGTTCTTGTCCTCGCGGGATCGGTGGTCATGTGTCCGCAATATTTTGTCTGGATTTATGTGACTTTGAGGTCACATGACTAGGGTCAGCACAGTTTTTGGCCTCGCGAGATTAGTGATTATGTTTCCGCTGTCTTGCGATGCCTCTATGTTTCAAAGTGTGTCCCTAATCTCGTGGGATCTAGGCAGTTATCTTGTAAGTTCGCAGTATACAGGTCACACGGCGCCATCTTTGTTGGCTGGAATGAGTTTTTTGTACAATCAGGTCTCCAATTTGAGCAATCAGTGTGGCGCAGGTACATATAGGTGGATGCAACTATCCCCTAATTCATTCGCTCCCTGACGAAGCCATTGGCGAAACGCGTTGGTTAAGTGGCCGACCATTATGCAGATTATTTTGTGGCTTTGTGGTACCGGGCTCATATGCGACTTTTTGTGGAGTTGCTGTGTGTACTTTTGTGCCTTGACCTTCAGACATAATCCACTTGGATATGATACAACTTCAATATTCCTTTTCCAGGTATCTATTGTATTTTGTATAAGATTATAAATGTCTGCATGTGAGTTATTCCCCTACTAGTTAGTTCATTTTAATCTTTTTCCTCCCACAATCATGTGGATTCCTCTCATTTTAACTTCTTTGTATTTTAATTGAGTTTAATAAAGGTAATATATTTTTATTTCTTTTGTGGATTATTTTGATTAGTGTAGAATTGATTCACTCTTTATCTGTAACTTTATTGATATGTCATGATCATAGCCAGATTCACCTATAGGCACAGTAGGTATACGCCAGTAGGCATCCCTGCAGCAAATAATATCTACTAGAGGGAAAATTTCCAAGGGAATATAAATCCGATCATTTATTCTTGCATAAATTATGGTTCATGGTGCTTCAGAAATCAAGAAGAGGACAACCAGAAACTGGTGCAGTGGGTGTCAGATGTTTCCTTTATAGGGGTTGTAGAAAACCCCTGTCCAATGGGGGCGTTCGGTCATCATAGAAGAAGGTCCCCTTCTATGAGCGAGAAAATTCAGCTGCTTTGCAAGAGCAGGAGATTTCTAAATTTGTCCATGCATTACATTGCTGGCCCTTCATCCATTTGCAAAGACGGCCAAACAAAAGGGATCAGTTTATACATCAGGCATTTAGGGGGTCATTTATTAAGACCAGCATTTTAGATGCCAGTCTTAATAACCCCCATAGCTGGCAGTGGATCCAACAAAGTTATGAATAGGAGCCGGCCTCTACATAACTTTGGTGCACCCAGTGCCAGTCTAAATGTAAAACAGCATTCTAGCTGGCTTAAATTTAAACCATTTTATTTGCCTAAAACAGAAAATGATAAATGAGATGGGCCTGCCGGTCTGCCCCCTTCCTTGCCAATGTCGCACCCCCTTTTCAGACCTGGCATGAGTGGGGTTAAAATAACCTTTGCACCGCAATCTGCAACAGATATATGCCAGAAATCTGGTAAACTAGTAAATCAAATACTGATCATGATCAACTACAAGAAAAATGGAGCCAAAACTGAATGCGAAGAAAAAAAAAAAAAGAGGGAAGCAAATGATAAAATTAGATACTATAAGACCAAGTATGTGGACTCCTGACCATCTCGCACATATCAGTTTGTTGGACGTCCACAAGTACAGATGTGATATGCTAGCCTGTCGCCATATTGTATTGAGGTCCTTAAAAGGGGTTGTCCCATGAAAAATATTCAGCAGTTTTAACCACCTCAGCCCCCAGTGCTTAAACACCCTGAAAGACCAGGCCACTTTTTACACTTCTGACCTACACTACTTTCACCGTTTATTGCTCGGTCATGCAACTTACCACCCAAATGAATTTTACCTCCTTTTCTTCTCACTAATAGAGCTTTCATTTGGTGGTATTTCATTGCTGCTGACATTTTTACTTTTTTTGTTATTAATCGAAATTTAATGATTTTTTTTGCAAAAAAAATGAAATTTTTCACTTTCAGTTGTAAAATTTTGCAAAAAAAAACGACATCCATATATAAATTTTGCTCTAAATTTATTGTTCTACATGTCTTTGATAAAAAAAAAATGTTTGGGTAAAAAAAAAATGGTTTGGGTAAAAGTTATAGCGTTTACAAACTATGGTACAAAAATGTGAATTTCCGCTTTTTGCAGCAGCTCTGACTTTCTGAGCACCTGTCATGTTTCCTGAGGTTCTACAATGCCCAGACAGTACAAACACCCCACAAATGACCCCATTTCGGAAAGTAGACACCCTAAGGTATTCGCTGATGGGCATAGTGAGTTCATAGAACTTTTTATTTTTTGTCACAAGTTAGCGGAAAATGATGATTTTTATTTATTTCTTTTCTTACAAAGTCTCATATTCCACTAACTTGTGACAAAAAATAAAAAATTCTAGGAACTTGCCATGCCCCTCACGGAATACCTTGGGGTGTCTTCTTTCCAAAATGGGGTCACTTGTGGGGTAGTTATACTGCCCTGGCATTCTAGGGGCCCAAATGTGTGGTAAGGAGTTTGAAATCAAATTCTGTAAAAAATGACCAGTGAAATCCGAAAGGTGCTCTTTGGAATATGGGCCCCTTTGCCCACCTAGGCTGCAAAAAAGTGTCACACATCTGGTATCTCCGTATTCAGGAGAAGTTGGGGAATGTGTTTTGGGGTGTCATTTTACATATACCCATGCTGGGTGAGATAAATATCTTGGTCAAATGCCAACTTTGTATAAAAAAAATTGTAAAAGTTGTCTTTTGCCAAGATATTTCTCTCACCCAGCATGGGTATATGTAAAATGACACCCCAAAACACATTCCCCAACTTCTCCTGAATACGGAGATACCAGATGTATGACACTTTTTTGCAGCCTAGGTGGGCAAAGGGGCCCATATTCCAAATAGCACCTTTTAAAAAAATAAAAATCATCATTTTCCACTAACTTGTGACAAAAAATAAAAAATTATAGGAACTCGCCATGCCCCTCACGGAATACCTTGGGGTGTCTTCTTTCCAAAATGGGGTCACTTGTGGGGTAGTTATACTGCCCTGGCATTTTCCAGGGGCCCTAATATGTGGTAAGTAGGTAAATGACCTGTGAAATCCGAAAGGTGCTCTTTGGAATATGGGCCCCTTTGCCCACCTAGGCTGCAAAAAAGTGTCACACATCTGGTATCTTCGTATTCAGGAGAAGTTGGGGAATGTGTTTTGGGGTGTCATTTTACATATACCCATGCTGGGTGAGATAAATATCTTGGTCAAATGCCAACTTTGTATAAAAAAATGGTAAAAGTTGTCTTTTGCCAAGATATTTATCTCACCCAGCATGGGTATATGTAAAATAACACCCCAAAACACATTCCCCAACTTCTCCTGAATACGGAGATACCAGATGTGTGACACTTTTTTGCAGCCTAGGTGGGCAAAGGGGCCCATATTCCAAAGAGCACCTTTCGGATTTCACTGGTCATTTTTTACAGAATTTGATTTCAAACTCCTTACCACACATTTGGGCCCCTAGAATGCCAGGGCAGTATAACTACCTCACAAGTGACCCCATTTTGGAAAGAAGACACCCGAAGGTATTCCGTGAGGGGCATGGCGAGTTCCTAGAATTTTTTATTTTTTGTCACAAGTTAGTGGAATATGAGACTTTGTAAGAAAAAAAAAAAAAAAGAATCATCATTTTCCACTAACTTGTGACAAAAAATAAAAAATTCTAGGAACTCGCCATGCCCCTCACGGAATACCTTGGGGTGTCTTCTTTCCAAAATGGGGTCACTTGTGGGGTAGTTATACTGCCCTGGCATTTTCCAGGGGCCCTAATGTGTGGTAAGTAGGTAAATGACCTGTGAAATCCTAAAGGTGCTCTTTGGAATATGGGCCCCTTTGCCCACCTAGGCTGCAAAAAAGTGTCACACATGTGGTATCGCTGTATTCAGGAGAAGTTGGGTAATGTGTTTTGGGGTGTCATTTTACATATACCCATGCTGGGTGAGATAAATATCTTGGTCAAATGCCAACTTTGTATAAAAAAATTGTAAAAGTTGTCTTTTGCCAAGATATTTCTCTCACCCAGCATGGGTATATGTAAAATGACACCCCAAAACACATTCCCCAACTTCTCCTGAATACGGAGATACCATATGTATGACACTTTTTTGCAGCCTAGGTGGGCAAAGTGGCCCATATTCCAAAGAGCACCTTTTAAAAAAATAAAAATCATCATTTTCCACTAACTTGTGACAAAAAATAAAAAATTATAGGAACTCGCCATGCCCCTCACGGAATACCTTGGGGTGTCTTCTTTCCAAAATGGGGTCACTTGTGGGGTAGTTATACTGCCCTGGCAATTTCCAGGGGCCCTAATATGTGGTAAGTAGGTAAATGACCTGTGAAATCCTAAAGGTGCTCTTTGGAATGTGGGCCCCTTTGCCCACCTAGGCTGCAAAAAAGTGTCAAACATGTGGTATCGCCGTATTCAGGAGAAGTTGGGGAATGTGTTTTGGGGTGTCATTTTACATATACCCATGCTGGGTGAGAGAAATATCTTGGCAAAAGACAACTTTTCCCATTTTTTTTATACAAATTTGGCATTTGACCAAGATATTTCTCTCACCCAGCATGGGTATATGTAAAATGACACCCCAAAACACATTCCCCAACTTCTCCTGAGTACGGCGATACCAGATGTGTGACACTTTTTTGCAGCCTAGATGCGCAAAGGTGCCCAAATTCCTTTTAGGAGGGCATTTTTGGATACCAGACTTCTTCTCACGCTTTGGGGCCCCTAGAATGCCAGGGCAGTATAAATACCCCACATGTGACCCCATTTTGGAAAGAAGACACCCCAAGGTATTCAATGAGGGGCATGGCGAGTTCATAGAATTTTTTTTTTTTTGGCACAAGTTAGCGGAAATTGATATTTTTATTTTTTTCCCTTTCCGCTAACTTGGGACAAAAATTTCAATCTTTCATGGACTCAATATGCCCCTCACGGAATACCTGGGGGTGTCTTCTTTCTGAAATGGGGTCACATGTGGGGTATTTATACTGCCCTGGCATTCTAGGGGCCCTAAAGCGTGAGAAGAAATCTGGAATATAAATGTCTAAAAAATTTTACTCATTTGGATTCCGTGAGGGGAATGGTGAGTTCATGTGAGATTTTATTTTTTGACACAAGTTAGTGGAATATGAGACTTTGTAAGAAAAAAAAAAAAAAATTCCGCTAACTTGGGCCAAAAAAATGTCTGAATGGAGCCTTACAGAGGGGTGATCAATGACAGGGGGGTGATCAATGACAGGGGGGGTGATCAATGACAGGGGGGTGATCAGAGAGTCTATATGGGGTGATCACCCCCCTGTCATTGATCACCCCCCTGTAAGGCTCCATTCAGACGTCCGTATGCGTTTTGCGGATCCGATCCATCTATCAGTGGATCCGTAAAAATCATGCGGACATCTGAATGGAGCTTTACAGGGGGTTGATCAATGACAGGGGGGTAATCAATGACAGGGGGGTGATCAGGGAGTCTATATGGGGTGATCACCACAGTCATTGATCACGCCCCTGTAAGGCTCCATTCAGACGTCCGTATGCGTTTTGCGGATCCGATCCATCTATCAGTGGATCCGTAAAAATCATGCGGACATCTGAATGGAGCTTTACAGGGGTGTGATCAATGACGGGGGGTAATCAATGACAGGGGGGTGATCAGGGAGTCTATATGGGGTGATCACCACAGTCATTGATCACGCCCCTGTAAGGCTCCATTCAGACGTCCGTATGTGTTTTGCAGATCCGATCCATCTATCAGTGGATCCGTAAAATTCATACGGACCTCTGAATGGAGCCTTACAGAGGGTTATCAATGACAGGGGGGTGATCAATGACAGGGGGTGATCAGGGAGTCTATATGGGGTGATCAGGGGTGATCAGGGGTGATCAAGGGTGAATAAGGGGTTAATAAGTGACAGGGGGGGGGTGTAGTGTAGTGGTGCTTGGTGCAACATATTACTGAGCTACCTGTGTCCTCTGGTGGTCGATCCAAACAAAGGGGACCACCAGAGGACCAGGTAGCAGGTATATTAGACGCTGTTATCAAAACAGCGTCTAATATACCTGTTAGGGGTTAAAAAAACACATCTCCAGCCTGCCAGCGAACGATCGGCGCTGGCAGGCTGGAGATCAACTCTCTTACCTTCCGTTCCTGTGAGCGCGCGCGCCTGTGTGCGCGCGTTCACAGGAAATCTCGCGTCTCGCGAGATGACGCGTATATGCGTGATTGTGCGCAGCGCTGCCACCTCTGGAACGCGAATCTGCGTTAGGCGGTCCGGAGGTGGTTAAAACCAGCACCTGGATTTGAATACTTTTTTAATTGCATGTAAATAAAAATTCTGTATAGTCTCTGAGTTATTCTATAAAATGTATCTGTATAGCGCCACCTGCTTTTTTTTCTTATTATTTCTCTGTCCACCATGCTGAGATGGCCACACATGTTCAGTTCCATCCTTCAACTGCCTCCTGAACTGTGATAGGGAGTGAGCTGTAACAGAAAGGACATGCCTATTGAGCGGTAACAGAAAGGACATGTTTCCTGAGCTGCAGCTCAAAGGGCCCCCCCCCCCCGAGGGCACCCCCCCCCCCCCCCCCCCGCCCCCGAGCTTCCGCAGTATGGACATGCTTCCTGAGCTGGCAATTTTAAATAAATGTAGCAGAGCAATTGGAGCAATGAATGTGGAGATATCTGGATCCATGTGAGGTACAGGGCTGGTTCTAGATTTGTTAGAAAGAGATCATCATGTAGTACGTGATGTCTGGTTTTCATTTTCTACATTAATCATGGGATAACCCCCTTTTAGAAACTTTGTGGAATGGTAAGGGCACAGCTTTTGCCAAATTACCATCCTAGGCATTTATCGGGGTGATATCTGTTGACATAACTATTCTATATTAATTACATTAATTGTAGAAAGCTTCAGGCAAAAATGGCAAAAAAAATCATAAAACAAAAACATAATGGAAGTCAATGGGAGAGAGAGGGTATGCCACTGCTTGCCTATCTAGGTGACTAATAACGATAATCAGATATTCAGGATTTTCGGATGGCGCCTCCTTTCTTAGTAATTCCACATTTCCACAGACTTGAAGAACTCCGCCACCTTTCAATATACTAGAGAAATCTTAATTTAGCACTTACAGTGTTGTCCTTCACAGTCAATAGCTGCGGATCATTACCACGGCTGTGAGTGTCAGGGTGATGTGGCAATGCTGTTGAGTAAAAATCTGAACAAACCGGTATCCACCTTCTCTCCACATATAACTATGATTACAGGCTGTAAGATGCTGACAAGTGCACTTCATTACAATGATGATGGAAATTTCAAAAAATAATTGTTATTTTTATTTTTTTATTTTTTTGCATCTTTTTGTCTTGACTAGCAGTTTTATTAATATCTTCTTCTGAGTTCACATGCTTTTTTGTGTGGAAAGAACTTGTAATCACTATACTGTGAGTGTGAAACTAGCAGATATCCTGATTGGATGGCCATAAAAAAGATATAAAATGCACCTGTAAGACTGAAGAGCAATCAGTCAAAAGCAAAATAAAAATAAATAAAATGAAATTTTACCACAAAATATCTTACAGAGTTTGATTTCTAGATTATCAAACTTTCTAGGTGATTTGATTGCAGATTTACCTTGGGGGGCAAGGTAAGTATAAATTACGAGGGGCCCAGGCATTGGGAGGGTCATTAGAGGGATGACCCTTTTAATTTTAGTTCTTAAAGGGATTATCACATGCAAAAGTATTACTATGCAATGAATCCGAATCCTGCAATAAACATGCAATAAAAATATTGTTAGTTTTTTTTTTAGGTACAATACATTTTCTTCTGTGGTAGTGCCCGTACCCTTCCCCTGCAGTCAGTGGCAGACTACCAAGCTCAGTAGCTTTCCTGCTCTCTTGGTGAAGTGACCCAGACACCTTTCACCCTATTCATCCCTACTTCTAAATTCGTAGAAGTCTATAGCTCTATCTCTCTAGACAATGGAGAAGAAAATTGTGGGATCATCATATACCAATTGTATTTCTAGGGCTATATGTGAGGGATTACTTTCTATGCAGAGGGTTAACACGAGCTAATTGCAAAGCATCCTGGGATTTGCAGGTGCTTGATTGCCTTATGTGAGCTGCTACCCACCTACAGAAAGGGAAGAAAGTCCTGCAAAGATAAGTTAGTGAAAATAGTTCATAATTTGTGGTATAAACCCTTTAAGGTGCATTATTAATTTTACAACTATGTCCCCTTCCTGTAATGCATCCAAAATGAAGCAAATCATCTGAAGTCAAAATGTACTTTTGTGTATATGCAGTACTTCAAACCTGAGGGTATCTGCAATGTTTGTTATATTTTATGTTTTGCTATGTTTCCTGTTACCATGTACACCACATGGAAAGGTATGGTTGGCAGGGATGGGGTAAACCACCTTGCTTCTTCCCTCTTGGTAAGGGTGCATTTACATCACCGCTTAGCTTTACGTTCTTCTGATCTGTCATAAGAAAAGAGAGAAAAAAAACAGGATCCATTAAAAAAAAAAAACGGATCCTGTTGCATCAGTTGTCATCCTTTTGACCCATTTCCGTCAATTTGACAATTGATGCAACAGGATCAGTTTTTTTTACTGGATCCTGTAAAAGAACGGATCCTATGCAATCCTATGTATTAGGGCTCATGCACACGAATGTATTTTCTTTCTGTGTCCGTTCCTTTTTTTTTTGCCCACCGTATACCGAACCATTCATTTCAATGGGTCCACATAAAAACGGAAGTTACTCTGTGTGCATTCTGTTTCCGTATTTTCGTTATTACCTTCTGCAAAAAAATAGAACATGTCCTTTTATTGTCCGCATTACGGACAAGGATAGTACTGTTCTATTAGGGACCAGCTGTTCCATAATGCGGAATACACAAGGACGTCTTCCGTATTTGTTGCGGATCCGTTTTTCTCCGGACGGCAAAATACATACGTTAGTGTGCATGAGCCCTAAGGGTGAGTTCACATAACCGTTATGGATTCCGTTTTTGTTTTCCGTTATAACCAAAAATAACGGAATCCATAAGACGGAAGTCAAAACGGAAGCCTTTAAGAGGCATTCCATTTTGATCCTTCATAATACAAGTCTATGGGCAGCATAATGGTTCTGTCCTGGTTTCCATTATGCAGGAGTCCTACCCATAGACTTGTATTATGACGGAATGCAAAACAGAAGCCTTTAAAAGGCATTCAATTTTGCTTTACATCATAATAGAAGTCTATACGCAATGATAACGGATACGTTTGTCGATTGGACTTTGTTTTCCGTCTTGCATGGTGGGAACCAGATGGATCTGTTATGATTAAATTAACAAAAAATAAATAAATAAATATATATATATATATATATATATAGATAGATACATATATATATATATATATATATATATATACACCTAGAGCAATGCACAGCATTATTTTAACTATATCAAGGCAAAAAAAAAAACACTAGCCTTCACGGTAATTTTCGCCCTTTTTCTATATTTTACTCACATATGTGGAGGACTTGTGTCTTCCCTTTCTGTTGGTGGGAAACAGCTCATCACATGTAAAAATCAAACACTTGCATCTCCCAAGAGTGCATTGCGGTCAGCTCTTGTTAACTCCTTCTGCCCCTGCCTCACACACAGCCCCAGCGATTCCACTAATAGATAGCACTATGGCATGTAATGCTCCCCATTCCTTTCTCTATATATTTCTAGGAATTTAGAAGCAGGGATGAATCTCCCTATGAGATCACTGAGCATGTTTGTCCACCAATGAATACCAGAAGGATAAACAGCAGGGAACCTCACCACAGAGGAAAACATACTGTAACACTTTTCATGGGATATCCCTTGTAAGGCCTCTTTCACACCGGTGTTGCGGGTGATGTGCAGGAAAAGATTCGGGTGCGTTGCGGGAAAATGCGCAATTTTTCTCTGCAAGTGCAAAGCGTGAAGTTAGGTCTTGTGTAAATTTTATTATTTTCCCTCATAACATGGTTATGAGGGAAACTAATAGCATTCTTAATACAGAATGCTAAGTAAATGAGGGATGAAGGGGTTAAAAAATAAATAAAAATTAAACTCACCTCATCCACTTGTTCGCAAAGCCCAGCTCGTCTTCATTTTTCTTCTTTAAAGACCTGGGAGGAAAAGGACCTTTGGTGACGTCACTACGCTCATCACATGGTTCATCACCATGGTGATGGGCCATATGATGGCCATGTGATGGCTCCATGCTCATCACATGGTCCATCACCATGGTGATGGACCATGTGATGAGCGCAGTGACGTCACTAAAGGTCATTGGAATATGGGCCCCTTTGCCCACCTAGGCTGCATATACCCATGCTGGGTGAGATAAATATCTTGGTCAAATGCCAACTTTGTATAAAAAAATGGTAAAAGTTGTCTTTTGCCAAGATATTTATCTCACCCAGCATGGGTATATGTAAAATGACACCCCAAAACACATTCCCCAACTTCTCCTGAATACGGAGATACCAGATGTGTGACACTTTTTTGCAGCCTAGGTGGGCAAAGGGGCCCATATTCCAAAGAGCACCTTTCGGATTTCACTGGTCATTTTTTACAGAATTTGATTTCAAACTCCTTACCACACATTTGGGCCCCTAGAATGCCAGGGCAGTATAACTACCCCACAAGTGACCCCATTTTGGAAAGAAGACACCCGAAGGTATTCCGTGAGAGGCATGGCGAGTTCCTAGAATTTTTTATTTTTTGTCACAAGTTAGTGGAATATGAGACTTTGTAAGAAAAAAAAAAAAAAGAATCATCATTTTCCACTAACTTGTGACAAAAAATAAAAAATTCTAGGAACTCGCCATGCCACTCACGGAATACCTTGGGGTGTCTTCTTTCCAAAATGGGGTCACTTGTGGGGTAGTTATACTGCCCTGGCATTTTCCAGGGGCCCTAATGTGTGGTAAGTAGGTAAATGACTGTCATGGTCTTACCTGCTTGCTGCTCTCCTTCGTTTGACATGTGCTGGCGGCCATCTTGGGTCCTGGGTTTCTTGTAGCCTTCCACCCTGCAGCTCCTCCTTCCCCTGGGAGGAGCTGGATGCCTAGCTCATATATATAGGAGGTCTGTGGCTTCAGTTCCTTGCTTGGTCCTCTTGTGTTCACATGCTTCTAAGACTGCTGCTGCTTCTGGTTCCTGATCCTGGCTTCGTCTGACTACCCTGCTGGTTCCTGATCCTGGCTTCGTCTGACTACCCTGCTGGTTCCTGATCCTGGCTTCGTCTGACTACCCTGCTGGTTCCTGATCCTGGCTTCGTCTGACTACCCTTCTGGTTCCTGACCTCTGGCTTCGCAAAGACTCTGCTCGGTTTCACCATCCGTTGGACTTTTGCTTTACAGCTTTATTTTCAATAAAGCCTTCTTATTTTCACTTATCCCTTGTTGTACGTCTGGTTCATGGTTCCGTGACATTAGGACCAAGCCATGAATTCTGACGGTACAGGGCCATCCTCGCTACCCACGCTGGTTGCCAGACTTGATCAGCAGGATCACCTGTTGGGTCGGTTCGCTGTGGCGTTGCAAACCCTGCTTGAACGCACGGCTCATTTCGCTCCCGTTGCCGATGGGTCGGTTGTCGCTCCTGGGCTCGCTCCTACTGCCGCTCCGGTTGTTGCGCCAGAGTCTACCCCGACACCTGTTGTTGCGCCTGCGGTGTTTCGGGGTATGACCGGTTCTGCCCCTCTTCCACAGCGCTTTGGGGGAGAGCCAACTCAGTGCCGAGGTTTCCTTAACCAGGTGGGCATTTATTTCGAGTTGCTGCCACATGCCTTTCCTACTGAGAGATCAAAGGTGGGCTTCTTGATCTCGCTGCTCTCGGACAAGGCCTTGGCCTGGGCCAGCCCTTTATGGGAGAAAAACAATCCGGTGGTTGCCGAGTTTTCCGGTTTTGTTGCTTCTCTTCGGAAGGTATTCGATGTGCCGGCTCGTGCTGCCTCTGCTGCGAAGCTCCTTATGTCCATCAGACAGGGTTCACGATCCGTAGCTGAATACGCCATTGAGTTTCGTACCCTGGCAGCAGAGGTGGGCTGGAATAATGAGGCTCTGGTCGCTGCTTTCTCTCATGGTCTCTCGGATGCCTTGAAGGATGAGGTTGCAGCTAAGGACCTACCAGTTGAGCTCGAGTCTCTTATTTCTTTCCTGATTTTGATTGACACCAGACTCAGGGAGAGACCTTCCTTTAAGGAGAACCTGCGGAGGTCTTCTAACAGATTGGTGCCTACGTTTGCTGTCCCACCCGTGCCTCCCTCTCCTCCCACGCCTCCTGGGGATGACTTGTCTGGGGGTGAACCCATGCAGCTGGGGTTTGCTCGCCTGTCCGAGGGGGAGAGGGCACTCCGGAGACGCGAGGGCCGATGCATGTACTGTGGTCTCGGTGGGCATTTTCGGTTGGCATGTCCGAACCGTCCGGGAGACGCTCGTACCCTGAGATCCTGTCGGGGGCAGATCTTGGGTGGAGTCTCCTCGTCCCCGGTTTCCCGTGTTGACAAACCACTGATCACTGTTGTCCTCTCCTGGGTCGGGGGCTCGGTGACGACCCAGGCGTTGGTGGACTCTGGTGCTGGTGGTTTGTTCATTGATAGTGTGTTCGCTGCCGCCAATTCCATTCCTCTGCAGGCTCGAGGTTCCCCACTGGCTCTTGAGGCGATAGACGGCAGACCCCTTCTGCCGCCACACGTGACTCATGAGACCCTTCCAGTGGGGATAGCCATTGGTGCCGTTCACAGAGAGTCGGTCTGCCTCCAGGTTATTTCGTCTCCACACTACTCGGTGGTCTTGGGGTACCCCTGGCTCCAGAAGCATAATCCGACTTTCGATTGGAGATCGGTCGAAATCCTCTCGTGGTCACCGCAGTGTGGGGCTAGTTGCATCCATGGGTCTGTCAAGTTGCTGTGTACTTCCTCGGACTCTCTGTTGCCTCCTGAATACGAGGAGTACCGGGATGTATTCGATAAGGTGCGCGCGGTTGCCCTACCTCCGCACCGCCCATACGATTGTGCCATAGAGTTACAATCTGGTGCCGTTCCTCCTCGTGGCAAAGTCTATCCACTGTCGGTAGCGGAGAATGAGGCCATGGAGGAGTACGTGAGGGAGGCGCTTTCACGCGGACACATTCGCAAATCTTCGTCCCCGGCAGGGGCTGGATTTTTCTTTGTGAAAAAGAAGGGCGGTGAGTTGAGGCCTTGCATCGATTACAGGGGTCTCAATCGCATCACGATCAAGAACGCTTACCCGATACCCTTGATTTCCGAGCTGTTCGATCGCCTTAAAGGGGCCACGGTCTTTACCAAACTCGACCTGAGGGCGGCATATAACCTGGTAAGGATCAAGGCGGGCGATGAGTGGAAGACCGCGTTTAACACCAGGACCGGTCATTACGAATCCTTGGTTATGCCCTTTGGGTTGTGCAATGCGCCCGCAGTCTTTCAGGAATTCATCAACGATGTTTTCCGTGACCTGTTGCAGCAGTGTGTGGTAGTCTATTTGGATGACATCTTGGTATATTCTGAATCCATGGAGGCCCACATTCTGGATGTCAGACGAGTGTTGCAACGGTTACGAGAGAACAAGCTGTTCGGTAAGCTTGAGAAATGCGAATTTCACCGATCCCAGGTAACCTTCTTAGGTTACATCATTTCCGCTGAGGGGTTCTCCATGGATCCTGAGAAGGTTTCGGCTGTCTTACAGTGGCCCCAGCCCAGTGGTCTTCGTTCCCTGCAGCGCTTTTTGGGCTTCGCCAATTATTATCGGAAGTTCATCAGGGACTTTTCCATGCTGGCCAAGCCTCTCACGGATCTGACCAGGAAGGGCAGTAATTCCCAGGTCTGGCCGCTCGAGGCCATCCGAGCTTTTGAGGCCCTAAAGTCCGCCTTTGTGTCGGCTCCGATTCTGTCGCATCCCAACCCTGGGTTGCCCTTTGTCCTCGAGGTGGACGCGTCTGAGACGGGAGTAGGCGCCCTTCTGTCTCAGCGTAGAACACCAGAGGGTCCTCTGCTTCCTTGTGGGTTTTACTCCCGGAAACTGTCTTCCGCGGAGTGCAACTATCAGATTGGTGACAGGGAGTTATTGGCCATCGTGCAGGCCCTTAAAGAATGGAGGCACTTGCTCGAGGGTTCGGTGGTTCCGGTTCTCATCCTGACGGACCACAAGAATCTGACCTACCTTTCTGAGGCCAAGAGATTGACACCACGTCAGGCCAGATGGGCTCTGTTCTTGTCACGTTTTAATTACGTGGTCTCCTACCTACCCGGTTCCAAGAACATCAGGGCGGATGCCTTATCACGGCAGTACTCCGAGCTGTCCAGGGAGGAGTCGATTCCGACTTCGGTCATACCTCCGAATCAGATCCTGGCCGCCATTCGCACCAGCCTGACCTCTCCCCTGGGTGAGCAGATTTTGGCGGCTCAATCTGGTGCTCCCTCTGGGAGACCCAACGGCAGATGTTTTGTGCCTGAGGAGTTGCGCACTCGGTTGTTGCGAACCTACCATAACTCCAAGACCGCGGGGCATCCTGGAAAGAATCAGCTGTCCTGGGCTGTTTCACGTCTGTTCTGGTGGCCTTCCCTACGTTCCGACATCGCCGCATATGTAGCGGCATGCTCCGTTTGTGCCCAGAGTAAGTCCCCTCGGCACCTTCCGTTGGGCCTTCTGCAACCCATAGCCACCGGGGAGCGCCCATGGTCACACCTGGGGATGGATTTCATTGTGGACCTCCCTGCATCCCGAGGCCATACGGTCATTCTCATGATTGTGGATCGGTTTTCCAAAATGTGCCACTGTGTTCCTCTCAAGAAGTTACCCTCTGCATAAGAGTTGGCCACGATTTTTGCCAGGGAGGTCTTCCGGTTGCACGGTTTGCCTAAGGAGATTGTGTCGGATCGGGGGAGTCAGTTTGTGTCCAGGTTCTGGCGCGCCTTTTGCTCCCAGTTGGGGATTCATCTCTCCTTCTCCTCGGCCTACCACCCTCAGTCCAATGGGGCCGCAGAACGATCCAATCAGGCCTTGGAGCAATTCCTTCGTTGCTATGTCTCCGATCACCAAGACAATTGGGTTGACCTCCTGCCTTGGGCTGAGTTTGCCAGGAACACGGCGGTGAACTCTTCCTCTGGGACGTCTCCCTTCATGGCCAATTATGGGTTCCAACCTGCCGTGTTACCGGAGGTATTTTCTCCCCAGGATATTCCGGCTGTGGAGGATCACCTTTCCGTCCTACGTGCTTCTTGGGTACAGATCCAGAAGTCCCTTGAGGTCTCTGCGCAGCGCCAGAGATTCCAGGCTGATCGCAGACGAGCGCCTGCTCCTTCCTACCAGGTCGGAGACCGTGTATGGTTGTCCACCCGCAACCTCAACCTTCGAGTGCCCACTCCCAAGCTGGCGCCTCGCTTTGTTGGTCCCTTCCGAGTGCTTCGCAGGGTAAACCCGGTAGCCTATGCCCTTGCGCTTCCTCCTGGCATGCGGATCTCCAACGTGTTTCATGTCTCCCTGTTGAAGCCACTGGTGTGTAATCGTTTCACTTCCTCGGTTCCTCGGCCTCGTCCGGTCCAAGTGGGCAATCGTGAGGAATATGAGGTGAGCAATATCCTGGACTCACGCCTGGTCCGCGGTCGGTTGCAGTTTTTGGTCCATTGGCGTGGTTATGGTCCAGAGGAGCGTTCCTGGGTTCCCTCCGCAGATGTCCATGCTCCTGCCTTGCTCCGAGCCTTCCACGCACGCTTCCCTCAGAAACCGTTTTGTGCTCCGCGGAGGAGGGGCCCTTGAGGGGGAGGTACTGTCATGGTCTTACCTGCTTGCTGCTCTCCTTCGTTTGACATGTGCTGGCGGCCATCTTGGGTCCTGGGTTTCTTGTAGCCTTCCACCCTGCAGCTCCTCCTTCCCCTGGGAGGAGCTGGATGCCTAGCTCATATATATAGGAGGTCTGTGGCTTCAGTTCCTTGCTTGGTCCTCTTGTGTTCACATGCTTCTAAGACTGCTGCTGCTTCTGGTTCCTGATCCTGGCTTCGTCTGACTACCCTGCTGGTTCCTGATCCTGGCTTCGTCTGACTACCCTGCTGGTTCCTGATCCTGGCTTCGTCTGACTACCCTGCTGGTTCCTGATCCTGGCTTCGTCTGACTACCCTTCTGGTTCCTGACCTCTGGCTTCGCAAAGACTCTGCTCGGTTTCACCATCCGTTGGACTTTTGCTTTACAGCTTTATTTTCAATAAAGCCTTCTTATTTTCACTTATCCCTTGTTGTACGTCTGGTTCATGGTTCCGTGACAATGACCTGTGAAATCCTAAAGGTGCTCTTTGGAATATGGGCCCCTTTGCCCACCTAGGCTGCAAAAAAGTGTCACACATGTGGTATCGCCGTATTCAGGAGAAGTTGGGTAATGTGTTTTGGGGTGTCATTTTACATATACCCATGCTGGGTGAGAGAAATATCTTGGCAAAAGACAACTTTTCCCATTTTTTTATACAAAGTTGGCATTTGACCAAGATATTTCTCTCACCCAGCATGGGTATATGTAAAATGACACCCCAAAACACATTCCCCAACTTCTCCTGAGTACGGAAATACCAGATGTGTGACACTTTTTTGCAGCCTAGATGCGCAAAGGGGCCCACATTCATTTTATGAGGGCATTTTTAGACATTTGGATACCAGACTTCTTCTCACGCTTTGGGGCCCCTAGAATGCCAGGGCAGTATAAATACCCCACATGTGACCCCATTTTGGAAAGAAGACACCCCAAGGTATTCAATGAGGGGCATGGCGAGTTCATAGAATTTTTTATTTTTTGGCACAAGTTAGCGGAAATTGATATTTTTTATTTTTTTCTCACAAAGTCTCCGTTTCCGCTAACTTGGGACAAAAATTTCAATCTTTCATGGACCCAATATGCCCCTCACGGAATACCTGGGGGTGTCTTCTTTCCGAAATGGGGTCACATGTGGGGTATTTATACTGCCCTGGCATTCTAGGGGCCCTAAAGCGTGAGAAGAAGTCTGGAATATAAATGTCTAAAAAATTTTACGCATTTGGTTTCCGTGAGGGGTATGGTGAGTTCATGTGAGATTTTATTTTTTGACACAAGTTAGTGGAATATGAGACTTTGTAAGAAAAAATAATAATAATTCCGCTAACTTGGGCCAAAAAAATGTCTGAATGGAGCCTTACAGAGGGGTGATCAATGACAGGGGGGTGATCAATGACAGGGGGGTGATCAATGACAGGGGGGGTGATCAATGACAGGGGGGGTGATCAATGACAGGGGGGTAATCAGGGAGTCTATATGGGGTGATCACCCCCCTGTCATTGATTACCCCCCTGTAAGGCTCCATTCAGATGTCCGTATGTGTTTTGCGGATCCGATCCATGTATCCGTGGATCCGTAAAAATCATACGGACATCTGAATGCAGCCTGACAGGGGGGTGATCAATGACAGGGGGGTAATCAATGACAGGGGGGTGATCAGGGAGTCTATATGGGGTGATCACCCCCCCTGGAAGGCTCCAGGGAGACGCCTGTATGTGTTTTGCGGATCCGATCCATCTATCAGTGGATCCGTAAAAATCATGCGGACATCTGAATGGAGCTTTACAGGGGGTTGATCAATGACAGGGGGGAAATCAATGACAGGGGGGTGATCAGGGAGTCCATATGGGGTGATCACCACAGTCATTGATCACGCCCCTGTAAGGCTCCATTCAGACGTCCGTATGCGTTTTGCGGATCTGATCCATCTATCAGTGGATCCGTAAAAATCATGCGGACATCTGAATGGAGCTTTACAGGGGGTTATCAATGACAGGGGGGTGATCAGGGAGTCTATATGGGGTGATCACCTCCGTCATTGATCACTCCCCTGTAAGGCTGCATTCAGACGTCCGTATGTGTTTTGCGGATCCGATCCATCTATCAGTGGATCCGTAAAATTCATACGGACCTCTGAATGGAGCCTTACAGGGGGTTATCAATGACAGGGGGGTGATCAGGGAGTCTATATGGGGTGATCACCTCCGTCATTGATCACTCCCCTGTAAGGCTGCATTCAGACGTCCGTATGTGTTTTGCGGATCCGATCCATCTATCAGTGGATCCGTAAAATTCATACGGACCTCTGAATGCAGCCTTACAGGGGGTGATCAATGACAGGGGGGTGATCAATGACAGGGGGGTGATCAGGGAGTCTATATGGGGTGATCAGGGGTGATCAAGGGTGAATAAGGGGTTAATAAGTGACAGGGGGGGGTGTAGTGTAGTGGTGCTTGGTGCAACATATTACTGAGCTACCTGTGTCCTCTGGTGGTCCATCCAAACAAAGGGGACCACCAGAGGACCAGGTAGCAGGTATATTAGACGCTGTTATCAAAACAGCGTCTAATATACCTGTTAGGGGTTAAAAAAAACACATCTCCAGCCTGCCAGCGAACGATCGCCGCTGGCAGGCTGGAGATCAACTCTCTTACCTTCCGTTCCTGTGAGCGCGCGCGCCTGTGTGCGCGCGTTCACAGGAAATCTCGCGTCTCGCAAGATGACGCGTATATGCGTGATTGTGCGCAGCGCTGCCACCTCCGGAACGCGAATCTGCGTTAGGCGGTCCGGAGGTGGTTAAGATCATCTTTTCTCAGAATGGGTGAAACAGTCTCCATTTTCTAGAGACAGCTGGAAACCTGATCTTGTACTTTCCTAGCTGTATTTTATTTGTAAAAAAAGACTATCTGAAAATGATCAGACTGTATTATCTCTCCATCAATCCATAAAGATACATTTACCGACACAGTGATGTCCGGCTCCATAACGGCACAGATTGTAGAACAATCTCCTTTTCAAGGGATTTTACCACAACTACTAGCAGAATAGCAAATCTTCATCTATAACCAGCTACAAATAGAGGCAAAATGGAAAAAATATCCAACGCTATGTATATACAGTAGAGATAATCAAATTTCTTAAAATCTCTCTCTCTCTCCAGAAATTCACCCAAATTAAATCTCAAGAAATACTGATTCCAAGGAATCCATATCTTTTTGTAACATTGGGGTTGAATTTTGATTTTAAAGACTCGATTTGCTCATATGAAAGTAAACTCCTAATTAAAAGTGGCCTGTCTGACCCAGAAAGAAGTGAAGTGGAGTCTTAAGCTAGTTTCACACTAGTGTTTACATATCTGGTAGGCTGTTCCAGTCGGGAACAACCTGCAGGATCCGTCACTGCTGGGTGCTGCCAGAATTCCATCCGGCCCCATTATGTATAATGGGGTCCAGGGGAGATATGGCTGAAACCTCGTAAATATTCAAAGAATTGGCCACATTCTTTTGCCGGAATAGCCTGCCGAAAGGCTGTGCCAGCACTGTGAAACCAGCCTTAAAAAGATTAAAATAGTCAAATCAAGATGGCAAACACCCCCATATCCTAAGAGAATTAAGTATTGAAGACTCTGAAATGAGGGGTCAGTATTGGGCCCTTTTCTCTTCAATATATGTAATAATGATCTTGTAAAAGGCTTGCACAGTAAAATATACATTTTTGCAAATGACACAAAATTGCTTAAAGTAATTAACACGGAAGAGGACAGTATACAGCTGCAGATGCACATGGGAATGAATAATGCAAGTCACCAGTACATACTAAATGGTAAAACACTGGGTAACACTGTCATGGAAAAAGACCTAGGAATTTTAGTGAACAGCAAACTAAGCTGTAGAAACCAGTGTCAGGCAGCTGCTGCCAAGGCCAATAAGATAATGGGTTGCATCAAAAGGAACATAGATGCCTGTGATGAGAACATAGTCCTACCATTTTCCAAATCACTAGTCAGACCACACATGGAGTACTGTCTGCAGTTCTGGGCTGCTGTGAACAAGGCAGACATAGCAGAGCTGGAGAGGGTTCAGAGTAGAGCAACTAAAGTAATAACTGGGTGGACTACAGTAAGCAGATTATCAAAATTAGGGTTATTCACTCATCAGGGGTCAGTACAGAGATCACTCCCATCATCTATTTATCCCCGGGACTGTGACTGTGACGAGGGGACATCCTCTTCATCTGGAGGAAAGAAGGTTTGTACACAAACATAGAAGAGGATTCTTTATGGTAAGAGCAGTGAGACGATGGAACTCTCGGCCTGAGGAGGTGGTAATGGTGAGTTCACTAAAAGAGTTCAAGAGGGACCTGTATGCATTTCTGGAGTGCTATAATTAGAGTTGAGCAAACCTGCCTTTTGGCAGGTTCTAATTCGGGTGCGGGGATTAGATGAATTACGTAATGGATTCCATTCTCACGGAATCAATAACGTAATTCAATGCCGGCATGCAGTGGCGTAGGGATCGCCATAGCAGCCATAGCAACAGCTATGGGGCCCTACGCCACTGGGGGCCCGGGCCGCCGGCTGAGGATTTAAAAATAAATAAATTCATGTGGAAGCGGCAGTGCCCAGGGGCGGAGAGTGTGCTGCAAGTGCCCAGTGCTCCCCGCCTTACTTGCTCCTGACTCTTCCCCTCTGTATCGTCCGGCCAGCCCTGTATCCTTGCGGCGTCATTCTCATCTCCATTCATAATCCTGCGCCTGTGCGCTTCACCACCGGGTCCGGGCAAGCGCAGTACATTGCCCACTGTGGGCAGAGGCATACTGATATGCAGTGCGCATGCGCCAGTTAAGTAACAGGCCTGGCGGTGAAGCGCACAGGCTTTGGATTATGAATGGAGACGAGAATGATGCCGCAAGGATACAGGGCTGGCCGGGCGATACAGAGGGGAGGAGTCAGGAGCAAGTAAGGTGGGGGGCACTGGGCACTTGCAGCACACTATCCGCCCCTGGGCACTTGCGATAGGTAATTTGCCTATCTTTAAAACTTCATTTTGGGTACTTTGGAGGCTCTAAAAAAACTAAACCCAGGTACCATTAGTGTTATGGATCTGCCTCCCACAGAGCTATATAGACAGTTTGAAAAATGTTATGTAGGTGACAGACTCCCTTTAATACTTGGGGGGGCGCACTGCCCACCAATGTTTTTAATACAGGGGAGGGGGGAGGGCGCACTGCCCACCAATGATTTTAATACAGGGGAGGGAGGGGGGGTAGGGCGCACAGCCCACCAATGATTTTAATACAGGGAAGGGGGGGGCGCACTGCCCACCAATGATTTTAATACAGGGGAGGGGGGGCACTGCCCACCAATGATTTTAATACCGGGGAGGGCGCACTGGGGGCTGATGGAGAGGCACTGGGGGCTGATGGAGAGGGTACTGGGGGCTGATGAAGAGGCACTGGGGGCTGATGGAGAGGCACTGGGGGCTGATGAAGAGGCACTGGGGGCTGATGGAGAGGCACTGGGGGCTAATGAGAGGCACTGGGGGCTGATGGAGAGGCACCGGGGGCTGATGGAGAGGCTACTGGGGGTTGCTATAAGGCTACTGGGGGCTGCTATGAGGCATGGGGCTCTTATCTGACGTCTGATTGGGGGTCATTCATATTGGGGTCTGAGCTGAGGTGTTATCTGAGGTCTTATTGGGGTCTTATTAACATTGGGGATCTTATTGGGGCTGTTAGCTGAGGTCTGATTAACATTGGGGGTCTGATTGGTGGTCTGACCTGAGGTATAATGAAAATTTTTTTTTTTCCGGAGCAGCTTGGAGAAAAAAGGCCTCACAGTCTCCCACACTCCTTCCGCCCGGCCAAGCGAGCCAGCAACCCTAAAGGCCAAGCCTGTCAGCACCCCTGAGGCCAAGCCTGCCAGCACCCCTGAGGCCAAGCCAGCCAGCACCCCTGAGTCTTCAGAACTGTAAGTAAATTATATATAAGGGGAGCTTATAATATGAAAGAGACAAATTATGTCTGAACAGACATATAGTGCAAATTCCAGTTTTTGTTTACGTTTTATGTTGCACTGAATTTTCTGCGAAATATATATATATTTTTTTTTTGGGGGGGGGGTCGGAGTGGCAGTGGATCTTGGGTGAGTTCCCACACTTTTTTTCCCAGGACTTGACCCCTGGAGTGGTCACGCAGTCTGGGCGGCAGTTCTGACTAGTCTTACTTTAAAACACAGACATTTAGATTCATACATTTCCTACACTGGCACAAATGCGTTGCCAGTGACCAACTGTCTGTGCTCAGTCCTACGCGTAACAGTCAGTGCATGAGGAGCTGCGGATGTGGCAGCGAGGTCCGAGAGGTATGTGGGGGTGGGAGATCTGGGAGGGGGGGGGGGCATAAATTTTTTTGCTATGGGGCCCAGTCATTTCTAGCTACGCCCCTGACGGCATGCCAAACCGAATGCCTTTAGAGGTACCAGCTAGAGATATGGGCTTTGTATCTGGCATTTCAAGCTTTCAAACAATACAAGAATGACAGCAATATGTTTAGTACAGGGGAAGATGTCACTGTTAGAAATCGGAAAGCAGTGAATACAGATGAAAGTGAAAGTAAAAGAAGGTTTTACCCACAATTATTCCCAACTCGATTTCAGTGGTACGTCCTCTGTTGCTTGGATTTTAGCTGTCATTTTGGTATGCCCGCTTTCAAACAAGACCTGTTGCATTTCAGTGATATGTCCTCTGTTGCTTGGATTTTAGCTGTCATTTTGGTATGCCAGCTTTCAAACAAGACCAGTTGCATGCTTCTAGCTGCTACCATTAATGAGATATCAGCAGCCAAAGCAGCCCGCCCCCCTTCCACTTTCTGCCTGAGCTTAGCTCGGGCAGAACAGTTAAGTACTTTTCCTACAGCCCAAGCTGAGCTTGGGCAGAACAGTTAGGTGGTTAAAGAGACTTTATGGCCTATTGATTAACTGTGTAGCCATGAAACCTGTAACATCTGTGAAATTGTATTTTGTGTGCTGTGAAAGCGATTACTGGCCTATTTCAGTACAAAAATGTAACGGGGTTCCGAAGGTGCACTCGGTCCCCCATTGCCCGCAGAACTGTTGCTTAGCTTTGGGAATGAGGATCTGTGTTTGACCTCATTTCCAGGGCGGCTTTACTGCTGGGTGGCTCCCTGCTCCTAAGTCTGCCTTGAGCGCCGAGCTGATCACTCGGTGCTCAACTGGTTGGTCTGTCGGTCATGTGACGATGGCCACGTCACATGACCCTCACTCCCCACTATAAATACAGGCAGCCTGCTAGCCACAGGTTGCCTGTTAATTTCTAGGTTCCTGGCTATTTGTTGGACTACTGAATACTCACCTGATTCCGTTCCCTGAGGATCCTTTTGCCTGCTCCTCCTGTACTGCGCATCCGTCCTGGTATTGTGACCTCGGCTCCCACCTGACTACTCTCTTAGGACTCCTCTTGTACTTCTCTACTCTCCTGGTATTTGACCACGGCTTCTCCTGACCATTCTTTGCTTAACCCTTTGTACTGCGTAGCTCTCTTGGTTCTGACCCAGTCCGTTCATGTTCCATATTTTGTCTTGTCTGTCTTCCCTGCATGTATCCTAAGTTAGGGACTGTCGTCTAGTTGTCCCCTGTCATCAGGACTCGTGAGGCAAGTAGGCAGGGCCAGGGGTGAGGGTGGAGCCCAGTGGTCACTATCCTTCCCCCTGTGTGTGTGTGGACGTGACCGTTACAAAAAAGAATAATATATACGCAGTTCACTGTTGCATTTATTTGTGGTGAAAGCGATTACTGGCCTATTTCAGTACAAAAAGAAAAATATATACGCATTTAACTGTGGCAGTTATTTCTGGTGAAAGCGATTAGTGGCCTATTTCAGTACAAAAAGAAAAATAAATACGCATTTCACTGTTGCAGTTATTTGTGGTGAAAGCGATTAGTGGCCTATTTCAGTACAAAAATAAAAATATATACCCAGTTCACTTTTGCAGTTATTTGAGGTAAAAGCGTTTAATGACGTATTTCAGTACAAAAAGAAAAATATATAGGCACTTTACTGTTGCAGTTATTTGTGGTGAAAGCTATTACTGGCCTATTTTAGCACGAAACGAAAAATATATACGCAGTTCACTGTTGCAGGTATTTGTGGTGAAAGTGATTAGTGGCCTATTTCAGTACAAAAAGAAACATATATACGCAGTCCACTGTTGCAGTTATTTGTGGTGAAAGCGATTAGTGGCCTATTTCAGTACAAAAAGAAAAATATATACGTATTTCACTGTTGCAGTTATTTGTGGTGAAAGCGTTTGGTGGCATCTTTTAGTACAAAATGAAAAATATATACGCACTTCACTGTTGCAGTTATTTGTGGTGAAAGCCTTTAGTGGCCTATTTCAGTTCAAAAAGAAAAATATAAATGCAGTTTACTTTTGCAGTTATTTGTGGTTAAAGCGATTACTGGCCTATTTTAGTACAAAAAAATAATATATACGCACTTCACTGTTGCAAATATTTGTGGTGAAAGTGATTACTGGCCCAATTCAGTACAAAAAATACAAATATATACGCACTTCATTGTTGCAGTTATTTGTGGTGAAAGTGTTTAGTGTTATCTGCCTGAATAGACGTATGAGGAGAAAATAATAAATAGTTTATTAATAATTAAAACGGGAAACTGAATATCACGTCTGTGACTATCAGGCTTCCAGACTCAAATAAAGTGGTGTAGGAGAGGGATTAGATCCACACCACTGTCTGAGAATCCGGACTAGAACCCTATCCAGCTAGCACATCGGTGCTAATATGAGCTGGCAAGGGAACAGGACACGGCTCTAAAGATTGAACCAGGCACGGGTGTATCAGGTATGGATCTACCTGGCTGGACGATGTGGGATAGCTGACGAGTGAATAAACCCCTTCAGGGTAAAGCATCCACCAGATGCCAAGATGTATGTGGACGCTCACTCAGCTATCTCCATCAGCCTAAATAAGCCTAAGGTGTGGTAAAGATCACGGACCATGTATACTCAAGTCAGCTGTTGCGCTGCTTGAGTCAAAGTAACACCCTGCCTAGAGAGCCGTGTAACAAACACAAGATCACCGGCTCAACGCGTTTCGCTATGGCCATATGAGCCACAATTCATCAGGAGCGAAGCGAAAGTCTCTGTTTAAACAATGTTTGCCTGTAAAGCAGAACCGCCTCACACTGTTACGTGTAGAGGCATTCGGCGCTGTGATGGCCGTACGCGGCCGCTTGAACGCCGGAAAGATATCAAGTCAACCCCGCCTACAAAGGGGGCGTGTGTTAGCGCTCGGCCGAATCAGAGAAGGGCGCGTCATCTGACATACACCCCTGATCCGCCCAGCGCCCTCGTCACAGCACACACCTCCATACTAGCACAACAAGTGCCCATGTATAAGGGGGAATCGAAGATCGCGGCTTGAAATATGTCACCTACACGCCTAACACTAATGTCAGCTAAACCGGAGGAACCCAAATTGGTGACATCACGGTAAGTATATGTGCATCCATGAAAGAACCGTATATAGACAGGCGTAAACAAAAGGACAGTAGCAAATATAGTGACATGGGCCGGGAGACAGGTCCCTCCTCCATGAATCCAGTATATCTATACAAAAGGAATCATGGAGACACAGGGGACATTGTAACTTACATAATAGCCGAGAGATTAACCATATATATGCACGCAAGAACAGAGGGAAGTATCCAAATTGTGGTACCTATGATTCCCGGGCAGATAATTTTATGTATTAGTGGACGTAAAACTTCCTTTCCAACGTTACTGTGAATTTATGAAAGTGTTTAGTGGCCTTTTTCAGTACAAAAAGAAAAATATATTTGTCGCTTTTAGGGGTGTTTTATATTGTTTTTAATTAATTTAATTCAGGTAATAGTATGTCAGACAGAGAAGTGCCAGGCCATGCACAGAGAAGTGGCAGAGACCTAAATGTTTCTGGCGCAGGCGGAGGTCGCAGCAGAGTAAGGGGCGTGGCAGCAGGAGTCTAAGCGAGAGGCCTGAGCTCCCGGTGTCCTCTAGCGGTCATCTTGACCAGCAACCCAGCGGTTCTTGTTTGGTTAACTCGGTCATCCACTTCATCCCAAGTGACATCAGACACCCCAGCTATCAGTTGGTGTGTTCCATCACCCACAGAAGTATTCTATGCTGTGGGCTCAGCTCCACTATACAGCGAGGATGAGCTACTAGAGAACAGTCAGCAGCTACTGATCAGCCAAGATCTGGAGGAGACAGGGGCATTGCTAGGGTCTGAACACATCCAGGGCACGAGCCCACGTGAAGCCATGCCCCCATCCCAATGATGCCACGCCCTTATCGCCACCGGGGAGGGGCCTTCACAATATTCATTAACCCCTTTCAGCAGTCCCCCCTTAAGTGAATGGGGGACTGCTGAATGGGGTTAATAACTACAGTGAAGGTGAAGGGCCTAGCCGTCTGGGCAACCCCACAGATCATCCATAACAGTGCCATCCACAGATCCCCCTCCCCATAACAGTGCCATCCACAGATCCCCCTCCCCATAACAGTGCCATCCACAGATCCCCCTCCCCATAACAGTGCCATCCACAGATCCCCTCCCTATAACAGTGCTATCCACCACAGATCCCCCTCCCCATACCAGTGCCACTGCCATCCACCACAGATCCCCTTCCTTATAACAGTGCCATCCACCACAGATACCCCTGCCTATAACAGTGCCATCCACCACAGATCCCTCTCCCCATAACAGTGCCATCAACAACAGAACCCCCTCCCCCTAACAGTGCCATCCACAGATCCCCCTCCACGCCGCTTACAGGAGTGTACAACTGTACATTTTAAACTGTAATCCATCCGTATCCTGCAAGTACAACTTTAACTTTATAAATCAGATTCAGCGCTCATCTCTAGTCTTACTCAGTCTCAGGCTCAGCCGGTCAGCTCCAGTAACAGGCAGTGCGGGCGGTGCTAACTCACTGACGTCACGCGCCTGCACCGCCTAGTGGGAGGAGCAGGCGCCTGACGTCAGTGAGCAAGTGCCGCCCTCACTGCCTGCTGTTACCGGAGCTGCAGTATGAATCTAGTGAGAGATGAGCAGGTGGCTGTGGCTGATTTCAAGTTAAAAGTTAAGTCTGCAAGGCAGGCAGATTAGGATTACAGTTTTTTAGAGTTAAAGCGGCGGGGACGGTGTAGCGCAGGAGAGACAGAGCGCCGGCCGGCCCTGCCAGCATAACATTCCGGGCACTCGTCAAAACATCTGGGGCTTAATCCCCGAATGTTTTGACCTAACAACGCCCCTGGGAGGAGACATCCGCCACTTCCTCCGCTAGGCGGGCAAGTAGTGATGAGGAGAGTGGCATGGGAGGTGGTGTTGCGAGCGGTCAGGCTCGTGAACCAGAGACCGTTGAGGAAGACATTAGTGACGTGCAGACGCTACTCGATGATGATGAAGACGATCTCACTTGGGAGCCGGGTTCAGAAGGGGCTTCATCATCATGAGGAGAAGAGGGTGGCAGCTTGCCCTTGAGGCAGCGGCAGAGCCAGCAACTCGCTAGCGTGGCCATGAGTCAGCAGGGTCGGAGTATACCTCCCGCTTTGCAGCAGTCTACCTTCCCGGAAAGGAGTGGTGGGCGGGTTCACGGAAACAGCAGCGGTAGCAGACATTAAGTGCGTAGTGTTGGGGGTAAAATCAGCTACTCGGCGGTGTGGCAGTTTTTCGTGAAGCCTGCCGGAGGAGGTCAACATAGCGCTATGTAAAATATGTCGGCAGAAGGTGAAGCGTGGCCAGGGTGCTAATGTTGGCACAACGGCCCTGTGTCAACATATGCAGTGTCACCATAAAGTGACATGGGAGAACCGTTGCTCCGATGTGGTGGTCCAGCCTGCCGCAGCAACCGCTGCATCACCCAGTGGCATGCCACACCAGATTTCAGGCAGTCAAGGATCCACCACCTCAGCTGAAGGGAGCTGTCTGTAGTTCCCATTGTCTCCTGTTCCTGATGCTCCTGCTCCTCCTACTTCTCGTCAGTCATTCCGTCAGCAATCGATCACCGAAGCGATTGCCAAAACACAACAGTATGCGTGCACTCATCCAACGGCGCAGAAGTTGAACATGCTCCTGTCCAAGTTGCTGGTGCTGTAGTCCCTCCCTTTCCAAGTGGTGGACTCCGCACCTTTCAGAGAACTGATGGCTTGTGCCGAGCTGAAGTGGAGAGTCCCAAGCCGTCATTTCTTTGAGAAAAAAGCAGTACCTGCCGTGCACAAATATGTAGAACAGAAGGTGGGCCAGTCCTTGAACCTGTCGGTGTCTGCCAAAGTGCACGGCAGCGCCGACGTGTGGAGCTGTAACTATGGTCAGGGACAATGTCCTTTATGGCCCACTGGGTAAATGTGGTTCCTGCAAAGCCACACCAGCAACTTTGGCAGGTCACGCCGCTTCCGCTTCCACGTTGTCCTGCCGTTGGTCCAGCGACAATGTCCACCTCTGCCTCCTTATCCTTTACCATGTCTTTAGCCTCCACTGCAGGGACAAGTCACAGAGGAGGAGGAGCAGCCAAAGGAGCTACAGGGCGATGAGGAAGACGAGGCAGAGGACCCAGACACCGTGGCAGTATGTAGTGGAGATGGAGGCAGGGAGTCCCCCCGAGTCACTTGACATCCTATGTCGACAGTTGTCTGCCTATCTGCGCCATCATCCATCCTCTTGCAGGTATGACTGGGGGGGCCCTCTGCGCTCACGTACCACTGACATGGCTGCTGGGGAGGGGTGGGGTGGCAGGAGCAGTACCAGCTCCATCAGCAGCAGCCTGAGTCCACAGTCGCTGGTGAGTAGCTTTCTACACCCGCATAGTGAAGAAACTACACACCAGCAGCAGCAGGTAGATCTGGAGTAGGACCTGAACCAGCAGGTGGTGTCATACTTGGACAGTACCCTGCCAACCCAAATTGAAGATCTGCTGGACTACTAGGCGGCCAAACTGGATTTGTGGCCGCAACTAGCAGAGTTAGCCCTGGAAAAGCTGTCCTGCCCGGCCAGTAGTGTGGAATCAGAGCGGGTGTTTAATGCGGCGGGGGCCATAGTTACCCCAAGGAGAACTTGCCTATCCACCCAAAATGTGGAGAGCCTGAACTTTGTCAAGATGAATCAGGCGTGGATCAGCCAGGATTTCCACCCACCAATGCCTGATGCATCTGATTAGATCATCCATGCCGCCTCACTCAAACCTTGAAAAAAGAGACCTGTTTCTTCTGGCTACCTACCTCAGCTACTACTCTGATGCTGCCCCCCGCCTGATGCCACACATCTGATGCTAAGTGCTCCTTATTTCACCCGCCTTCGTCAACGGGTACTGGTATTGCCACCCACCACCCCATTTTGTCACTGGGTCACTTTGTGGTCTCATGATGTTGCTGCTGCCATCTCCACACTATGTCACCTTGCCACTCTGTAGTATCCTGATGCTGCTGCTGCCATATCCACACTATGTCACCTTGCCACTCTGTGGTATCCTCCTGATGCTGATGCTGCTGACAAATCCAGACTCGGTCATTGTGCCACTGGGTGGCCTCCTCATACTGCTGCCAACTCCAGACTAGGTCACTGTGCCACTGGGTGGCCTTCTCCTGATGTTGCTGCCGCCACCTACAGACTCGGTCATTGTGCCACTCGGTGGCCTTCTCATACTGCTGCCAACTGCAGACTCGGTCATTGTGCCACTCGGTGGCCTTCTCCTGATGCTGCCAACTCCATACTCAATGGCCTTCTCCTAATGCTGCTGCTGCCGCCACTCGGTGGCCTCCTTTGTCCTTATACTGCTGCCAATTCCAGACTCTGTCATTGTGCAACTCCGTGAACTTCTCCTGATGCTGCCCACTCTATACTTGGTCATTGTGCCACTCGATGGCCTCCTCTTGATGCTGCCAACGCCATACTCTATCATTGTGCCACTCGGTGATCTTCTCCTGATGCTGCTGCTGCCGCCACCTCCAGACTCGTTCTTTGTGCTACTCAGTGGCCTTCTCCTGATGCTGCTGCCACCAACAATAGACTCGGTCATTGTGCCACTGGGTGGCCTCCTCATACTGCTGCCAACTCCAGACTCGGTCATTGTGCCACTTGGTGGCCTTCTCCTGATGCTGCTGCCACCACCTCCAGACTCGGTCATTGTGCCACTCGGTTGCCTTCTCATACTGCTGCCAACTGCAGACTCGGTCATTGTGTCACTCGATGGCATTCTCCTGATGCTGCCAAACTCAAGACTCGGTCATTGTGCCACTACGTGGCCTCCTCATACTGCTTCCAACTCCAGACTTGGTCATTGTGCCACTTGGTGGCCTTCTCCTGCTGCTGCTGCTGCTGCAGCCACCTCAAAACTCGGTCATTGTGCCACTGGGTGGCCTCCTCATACTGCTGCCAACTCCAGACTCGGTCATTGTGCCACTTGGTGGCCTTCTCCTGATGCTGCTGCCACCACCTCCAGACTCGGTCATTGTGCCACTCGGTTGCCTTCTCATACTGCTGCCAACTGCAGACTCGGTCATTGTGTCACTCAATGGCATTCTCCTGATGCTGCCAAACTCAAGACTCGGTCATTGTGCCACTCCGTGGCCTCCTCATACTGCTTCCAACTCCAGACTTGGCATTGTGCCACTTGGTGGCCTTCTCCTGCTGCTGCTGCAGCCACCTCAAAACTCGGTCATTGTGCAACTGGGTGGCCTCCTCATACTGCTGCCAACTCCAGACTCGGTCATTGTGCCACTAGGTGGCCATTTCCTGATGCCGCCAACTCCATACTCGGTCATTGTGCCTCTCGGTGGACTCCTCCAGATGCTTCCAACTCCATACTCTGTCATTGTGTCACTCTGTGGCCTTCACCTGATGCTGCTGCTGCCGACAACTCCAGACTCTGTCATTGTTCCACTCGGTGTCCTCCTAATACTGCTGCCAACTCCAGACTCGGTCATTGTGCCACTAGGAGATCTTCTCCTGATGCTTCTGCTGCCGCCACCTCCAGACTCGCTCATTGTGCCACTCGGTGGCCTTCTCCTGATGCTGCTGCCACCAACACTAGACTCGGTCATTGTGCCACTCCGTGGCCTCCTCACACTGCTGCCAACTTCATACTCGGTCATTGTGCCACTTGGTGGCCTTCTCCTGATGCTGCTGCCGCATCCAGACTGTGTCATTGTGCCACTCGGTGGCCTTCTCATACTGCTGCCAACCCCAGATTCTGTCATTGTGCCAATAGGTAGCCTTCTCCTGATGCTGACGCTGCTGCCGCCACCTCCAGACTCGGTCATTGTGCCACTCGGTGGCCTCCTCATACTGTCTCCACCTCCAGACTCTGTCATTGCGCCACTCGGTGACCTTCTTCTGATGATGCTGATGTTGCAGCCTCCAGACTCGGTGATTGTGCTACTCTGTGGCCTCCTCATACTGCTGCTAACTCCAGACTCTTTCACTGTGCCACTCATTGGCCTTATCATACTGCTGGCCAACTCCAGACTCGATCATTGTGCCACTTGGTGGCGTTCTCCTGATGCTGCTGCCACCACCTCCAGACTCGATCATTGTACTACTCGATGGCCTTCTCATACTGCTGCCAACTCCAGACTCGGTCATTGTGCCATTTGGTGGCCTTCACCTGATGCTGCTGATGCCGCCATCTCCAGACTTGGTCATTGTGCCACTCGGTGGCCTCATCATACTGCTGCCAACTCCAGACTCGATCAGTGTGCCACTCGGTGGCCTCCTCATACTGCTGCCACCTCGAGACCCTGTCATTGGGCCAGAAGACATGCAAATATTCCATTCACGTGTCATCTCTGTTTTAGATCCCCCCCTGTTTTTTTGGGCATTAGCAATTCTGATGGATTATTGAGCAAATGCTGACCGAGTGAAGGCATATGCTCCACAGACAGGATCCGTTTTTTGGGGTTTATTGTTCTGACGGATCAGAGGAAGGGCAAAATAATCACTGCTGACACCCTCTCCACTCTAGTATAGAAAGGGTTACAGCCAGCTCACCTCAACGTCCTGCACAGCGGTGCGACCTACGTGGCTAAAATACACGGGTTTCTCGAAATGTGGGGGCCCCAGATGTAAAACATGCAACTTTACTAAAAATACTAAAGAATTTTTTAATTCATCTCATTCAGAGAGCTTCCCCATCAAAAGCTATATCAATTGTAGTACAACCGGAGTTATCTACATTATTACATGCACACTATGTGATCTAATATACGTTGGCTGCACAAGTAGAAAATTCAAGGATAGACTACGAGAACACCTAAACTATATTTGTAATCCATTAGCAACAGGAATCTCGAATGCAGCCAACCACTTCATAAATGTGCATGGATGTAATGTGGATACTTTCAGTACGTTTGCTTTTGAACGTGTTACATTACCAAAAAGGGGTAGGAATTTAAAGCAAAAAATTCTTCTCAGAGAAGCCTTCTGGATCTGGAGATTAAGTACTAGATATCCTTTGGGGCTCAATCTCAAAAAGGAATTGATGTATTTGTATTAAGATTGACTTGCAGCACAACTTTGGTTTCGCTACATGTTTTTATTATTAACATATAACATATGTTTATTTTTATTCCCTTAGCTTCTTTTCCCCTTTCTCTTTTTTCCCCACTGGCATACTCCCATGAATTAGGAGATACCAATGTCTGAGTTAAAAACGCATGTGCGATATATGGTGTTCACATCCACCAGTTACATAGTGTGTAGGGCATAGACCCTGTCCACCTTTTTACATTGGAACACAGGGATGAAGATTGTGGAACACTCTGTATACTGCATGCTGATCCCTGGTGTACGTGAGTGGTATGTAGCACATTATAAACGCATATGCGCTTTAAGGCATTCACACTTGCCGTTCAGGCTTTACGTAATACAAATGATTTTTGTCCATTTTTTAACAGTAATATGATGAGATGAGGAATATGGTGCATATTGCATCTTATATATATAATAATCTATATGCTATAATAACCTATATGCCAGTATATGTGAATAATATGGACAAACATATAATAACCTATATGCCATATGTATGGGAACAATACCGGTCAGTAGTTTGTGATTATGAACTTATTTTGGATTAATTATACTGCCGCACTAAGAAGATTTAAATTAATCCAAACTCAAACAGGAAAAATAGGTAACTGAGAATATACAGACCCTGATTTTAGGAATATCTTGTGTGCGGAGTTTAATTGTATCCTCAAAGAAACATGTTGGATAACAATCACTGACCGCTGTTTATGACATGTCTGTCAAGTAAATTATTTTTATTTTTATATGTATGGTATATTGCGGCTATGTTATACAATTAACTATTGAATGCATCTTGTCCGATTGGTTTTTTCAGCATATACTTTAATCCCACTTCACACCATGCGATTTTCAAGTGTGATGGAGACATGCAACTATTCCACACTGACACACCAGATGGATGATGAAATCAACATACGGATATACAGAGTCACAAGAAAATACGATGCAAACAAGAAACTAATGAATATAGTATTATGAAATCTGCTTCGCTATTTTGATCTCTATTATTCTTCTCATTTTCCATTATTTCTCTCATCATATTTACTGCTATATGTACAATATAATCTGTATGAAATAAGAGCATTGCCTTGACTACTTGTGGGGAGATAGATTATAGAGGATTTTATGTTAGCCATATATGTACATATAAAAAAAAAAATTCTATGTATTTTATAATGTTTGTACGCAGCGCTATTGGGATTATAACTATGTAATGGGCTTGCACAGGTGTCTCGCATGGACCTGGCTAATTCTACTACCCGCCCTATTCCACTATACCCCTCCCTGGGTGGGCGGAGATGACGGAGGTGGATAGTATTTTGGCTAGGAACATGTGAGACACTTAGGATCATGACTAAGAACACGACAGTTCGAAACGCGTAGATCCTGGGAACCGGTGGGCACCAGTGTTTTTGATTGCTGTATCTACCTGAATTTTGGTGACAATAAAGACCGGGATTATCACATTATCCATCGTGGTGCTCTAGCATTTTTTCTATTTACCCTCTCCACTCTGTCGGGGGGCTCTACTTGCATAAGCGTTTAATAGAACAGGTTCTATAGACAGCTATGTGGAATCAGCTGACGACGGTGTAAAAGGAGTGCGCTTCATCTTGGCGCTAACATTGACCTATAAGGCTTAGGTTATACTTTAGTTTTTTGGTCAGTTTTGGCCCTGTGACTGCCCAAATAAGTGAAGTATGCAGTGATTCTAAGAGCGGCCCCTGTCATCTGCATGTCATACGGACTCACAGTATTATTTCACTACCACAGCAGACTCCCTATGTGTGTTACTGCAAGGTACAGTGTTCTAAAACCCTATAAAGGCTCTCTGCAGCCTGGAAATAGCCATTTTTTAAAGTAATTCGCAGCGAATAAATTCAGATAGAAACAAATATTTTCGAAAGGTAGGTAACTTCTCCTGCACCAGCCACGAAGTTGTGGAGAAGGAGGCCAATGTACTAATTACCACTTGGGAAACCACGGTCGGTAAAGTATCGATAACAGTTGGTGAGTACTCAACATTGATAACTCTGAAGATATAATCTTTATTAAGTGACAAATAGAAATACTAAATGCCAAATATCAATACTAATACAGCTGAATGATATTGAAGCTATAACTATAAAGTGGATACAATATATAAGAAGAGACATGTAAACATATCACTCTTTTATTTCAATCCCGAGACTATAGAAGACACAATATATAAGAAGTAACATTCAAATGTATCATTCTTGCATTCTGTTAATGTGAAAAAAACTAATAACCATAATATTAAAAGTGGATCATAGGCAAAGGAATTAGAATCTTTGTGGGCACAATAGAGACAAAGTGTCTTACTAATTATGTATGCAAAATGGGGTGGCTCTACTAGTCAATAGGGATGGAGTGGTGCTCAGTATCTGAGTGTTAACTCCAACACACCAAGAGATTTATAAAGAGATAGCAATGGAAGATATGGCACTCAATTAGACAACAGTATATATAAATGTGTCACCATTGATAAGCTATTACTATCATCTTTAAATGTGATATTTATTGGGATAGTTTTTTTTGTAGCTGTATGGATGTCAACTATTTAGAACTCAATTAATAAGAGCCACATGATATCAGTGGAATTATTACACATACAGCTTTCACTGTAATATTGCCACTATAAATCACATGATTCTTTTCTTTTTTCCTTTATAAAGTAAATCTTTTTTTATATATAATTTTAAACCATATAATACTTTTTAGTCTTCTGTCTATTACAAGGCATAATTTAGTTTTTAATCATGTTCAAGAACTGATTTTCATTTATTACTTATTACCTATTATTTATTATGTATGTAAATGTGTAATATTAAATATTAATCAAGATAATACTCTCTCTCTGGATGGTTACAAGTGTAGAGTTTCTGTCTTAAGTATACATATTTAATTGATTGCTTTGACGGGGTGAGTCAAATTGGCAAGAGCACCTTATCCATAGCAACAGGAGAGTGAGCCACCATATTCTTCAGTTATAGTCAAGGTTCAAGTTTACCTATTGCTATATATAGAATTATAGATCTATGTTTTTCTTGCACAAATACATGTTAACGTATAAAACCTTGTTATTCAGGTCCTTGTACTTCCTTAACTTTCTTCTTGGCTCAACAATCCCAGGATGTGTGACATGAGATCATCAGACCAGCTTTGGGGAAAAAAACATGATTCACGATACTCCGTCAGGAGATGTGTATGCATATTAGTCTGTGTGGTCACCCTTTGGTTGTGATGGGAATTGCAGCAGGCGGAAACTAGAGTCCTCGAAAAAATTTACAGAAGGTTAAGTATTAAACATCTGTGTACCTAATTTTGAGAAAGTGACATCTTCCTCGCCATCCAGTAGACTGTAGACTACCTTTCCGTACCTGTCAGCTTAATGTAAATGTTTAGAAGCCTTCTAAGTCACAACTAGCGAGAAACTAGTCAGGCGTGAAGAGGGGATGTAGCTGCAATTAGACTGTATGCAGCCTGAGGAACATGTTATAGTCTCTCAGCCTACATGAGGAGGGGGATCAGTATAAAATATCAGATTTAGTCATTTCTCTGATTGGTCATAGAACACGGCTCTGACATCACACCAGAAACAGTCCATGCACTCACTCAAATATTCAAAAATGTACCTTTACAGAAATAATGTTGCATGCAACATTTTTTACAGCACTTCACCTAATATTCTGCACATCTACAGATGTGGGTCTTTATAGCCCTCAGTGTTCAGCTGTTATAGACTGGGAGAAGATGTGGCTGGTAGAATTTAGCAAGTTTCTTAAAATTCGATTCTGGTCCATTTTGACCAAATCGTCCATTCAATTCGATTCTATTACAAAAAAGTCTACCTGAATCAAAAGGGCTCTAATTCCCTGAAGAAGTCTCCCTTTCTCTCCTATCCTCAATTCTCTTGAATCTCATAAAAATCTGATTCTGACGAATTCAAACTTTTTGAAAAATTCTGATTGAATTTTCAAATTTCAGAATTGATTCACTCATCTCAAGCGGCTGGCCATTAATTTTCCATGTAGCTACAGGGGAAATTTAACATTGCAAATTAGCCATATAAATGAATGGTGCATGGGGAGGGGGCAGTCCTACCGGACCTTTCTCTATTCTGGCTCATGGAAAAAGGTCCTAAAATGAGACTCCTTTCCATTAAGTCAATATGTCCTAAACAACAGATAGACAGGTGTGGTCGTCATGAGACCAAAGGTCCTTTTACAATCCAAATACTGATGTATCATTCCTTACCTTTCCTCCTGGCCCAACATATCTTGAGATGTTTTGTGTGATGACCAAGTTAAAAAAAAAACAAAAAAAAAAAACATGGTTTTAAGATATTCTGTCAGGAGATGTCTATCCCACACGTGTCTATGTAGGTCACCCAGTGGTTGTGATGTGAGTCTGCAGTGTGTTAGGGGCTTTGCTAGCATACTACAATATTGTATTGGTTTCATAAAAAAGTCAAGCTAAGGTATATTGAATTTTGTATGGACACTTCGTGGACCACCTTTAGAGTCACTATGGAAGACCAGAGTATGTCTTGATGAATCACATCTACATACAGAACCCAAGAACTAGGATAATTTATGTAGAAGAGTTTGTCTGCAGAGCTCTTGATATATTGTTATCCGCGTGTGACATAACACAATAGAGCACCGCAGTCAGAGCTTTCAGCATCTTGAAACATGCATGCTAATTACATCACTTACCTAAATCGCTAATAATTTACAGCAGAAGGTATAAAAAAAAAATCGACAAAACGCTGACATCCATCCAGAGTCTCTATGTGTCAGTGAATCTAAATGAAGGAACAGAATAATTTGCATTCAAATATCAGAATTACTCATTTCTTGCTAGGAGACACATGATGCTGCCTCTTATTTTTAAAGACACATAAAAGTTCTATGGTTTTGTGAAAGAAATAAGGAAAATAAAACCTTGAAGCATCTCTATGGAAACTCCATATGCAAAGGAACAGTTAAGTGCACTAAGGGCGGGCCCAAGCCGCTCTGTGCACTCTTTCTGCTTCCTCTGCCAGTCCCTCCTTCTCTTTCTTTTTTTACAGGGATAGGTCCCTTCATATTCATCTCGCCTGACCATGTCAATCAGGAAGATATGGAGGAGCTGTCAGAGGAAGAAGGAGGGCGCAGTCTCAGGCTTCAGTGCAGCTACACGGGTGTGGCGCGCTGGCAGGCCACACCCCCGGAGAGATGGGCACCGGGTTGAGTTGCAGCTCAGCTGCCCTGTCACTTTGAAGATTGAAAAATGTCCTATAAAGCTCTGAGTTCATGGACCTAACAGGTTCTGATCAGGGACTCGGCGCTCTATTTAAATTCCCTCCTGGCAATACACCTTTGCTAGTTATAGTCCTTGACTATTTACGTAGCCGTGCTCCCAGTTCTGGTTCTGTGTGTGCTTTTGGATTGTACATATATTAGACCTCAGCATGCTTTTGACCACTCTCTGCCTTATGATTTGGTACTGTGTTTCCTGCCTGGTTCTGTTCTCGGCTTGGCTAGTTGACTACCCTATGCCTCGTTAGTTGGTATTGTGTTTCCTGTTTGGTTCTGATCTCAGTTTGGCTACTTGACTAACCTCTGCCTAATGATTTGATACTGTGTTTCCCATTTGGTTCAGATCTCGGCTTGGCTATTTGACAACCCTCTGTCTCTCGTTTTGGTACTGTATAATTCGCCTAGGTCCGACCAATTATTGTCCAACTCTGATTTTGTGTTGTTTTTGTCTCTATGTGTCACCTGTCTTGCACCTTAGAAAAAAAAGAGACCAAAGGATGACCTAATGGTAGGGGTGGAGAAAAGTGACCACCCAACAAAACCATGGGCCGCCTATACAAATAACTCGTTATCAGCACATGCATGTGGCTCCTAATCCCTTAGCCATGCAGCCATTATTATTGAGACAAATCTTGTATATCCCCTATATGTACAATTTACTATATATTTAAACATTTGGTAATTTGGATACGCCTGTTATTATTATTATTCTTTTGACATGTGTGCAGCACCAGGATGGCACTTTTTCTGTCACTCTCCTTTACTTTTTAATGGCTTACTGTATATAATACATATATTTTAATCATGTCACAATAAAAATTATATTTTTATAACGGTACTGGGAGCTCCGTTTTCTGTTTGTTCGCTTGTCTTGCACCTTAGTAGACTAGGGAACGTCGGGCAGTTGCGGACTTGCCACCTAGGGCTTGCAATGCAAGTAGGCAGGGAAAGCGGACGGGGTTCCAGTGAGGACGCACTGCCCGTGTCTTCCCTACTGACTGCTGTCCCACTCCTTTTACATTTTCATTACCCATGCTTTATATATGACTACCAAATCAAAAAATGTTGATGTTACTTTTAATGTCCAACATGTCTGAGAGACAATACAGGTTCTTTGGTGCTGTCCAAACCTTTTGGGGATAAAGCAATTGACAGCATCAACAGTTTGTATATTAGAAGTCTCAAATATCTGCCATCTTCCTTAAAGTGGTTTCCTCCCTGCACAGAAGACATTAGGGGTAATTCATTAGGACTGCCATTTTATGCGTCTGTCTTAATCCCCTGTGTGCTGGAATAAGATGTGCCAGCCTGCACATGCCAGCTGTCTGTGTGCCAAAAAACTGAAATCTACACCAGCTATGATTCCAGATATAATTTACCTAATTCTCTGGTGTAAATTATTGTAAATTTGATGGGCCACTGGAGGCCATTTCCCCTCCTACTAAGACATGCCTCTTATTTCACCATTTCTTAAAGGTTTGGAAAAGCGCAAAAAGTCACAAGTTATACTGCAAATATGTCATGAGCTACAATTTATGACTATTTTTGCACCACAAACCTTTAATCACTGTGTCCAGTTATATTTAGTTAAATAATTGATTGCAGGTTATCCAAATACCCTCTTAATTAAAAGGGGTTGTGCAGCGACCTCAGAGGAGCCAGTGTAGAGGATAGGAGTGGTAGTGGCCCTGATGAAATGTTGTGTCACGGTGTACTTCCTCAGGCCTTTGCTCCCCAGGGATCTCTGCATTGGAAATATAGTACTGAAGAATGAGGCTGAGGTAAATGTAACAAAGTCTTTTTACTAAGTGCAACTTAAAATACATACAGTAGCAGCAGTACATTTCTTCTCTTGCATCAGCAAGGAATCTGGAGGCAGGTTGGATGGCTGCAATTCCTCCCCTATGTGAAACTGGCCTAGTGGATGTTTGGTGATAGGTGGCTTGGCTGTAGTCCCTCACCTTACAGCAGTGTCTGTAAATGCTGATCTAGCAGTTCACACTGCTGTCTGGAATCTCACTACTTGAGGAAAATTGGAGTAGTTCTCTCTGGAGAAATCTGTAACAGGAGCAGGATCACTACAATAAATTGTAGTACCCATAGGTATTCGGTACTACATACCCCCTTTGGGAAAGCCTGACCTTCTTCGAGCTGTGCTTGTGGTCCCTCCTGGTAGTCTTTCATCAGATGTTCAAGGCCACTCTTCTTGCTAACCCCCTTCTTCCCATTGCTGTGAAGTTACCAGGTTAATGTTATAAATGCTTACACAAAAAGAAATTGCCTAGGCTAGAGAACAAATCCCCCACTTGTGGTTCTAAAAGGAGAGTCCCGGAAGCATAGATGAGGGGCACAAGGAGCTTTGGTACATGAGATTCCTTCTTTGGGAGCTTCTTGTTTTTTAATGTTTCACCTCTTCCTCTCCTCTCAGGCAAGATGGACCCAAAAACCCAAAAAATGAATGGGAAAGGGAACAACAGGTGCTTGCTGCTTTTCCAAGACTGCTTACCAAGAGCTGATTTACAAGAGCATTGAGATATTCAGGAGACCAACTTAGTCTAACTCAGAGTTAGACTAAGCAGAACTTCAGTGGTGTTTCTGGTCAATACTCAGACACCGTGTTTCAAGAGAGGTAAGGAATTTGCTAGACACAGGATCTCTATTGTCTGATTGCAAATGAGCATAGGCAAGTAAGGTGTTAATTTGCTGTTGGAGGAGGAGCCTTTGTGGGAGGGTGTGTATATATACCCACACAGTATTAGCTTGCTAATTATAGCTTGCTGCTTTTCCAAGACTGCTTACCAAGAGCTGATTTACAAGAGCATTGAGATATTCAGGAGACCAACTTAGTCTAACTCAGAGTTAGACTAAGCAGAACTTCAGTGGTGTTTCTGGTCAATACTCAGACACTGTGTTTCAAGAGAGGTAAGGAATTTGCTAGACACAGGATCTCTATTGTCTGATTGCAAATGAGCATAGGCAAGTAAGGTGTTAATTTGCTGTTGGGGGAGGAGCCTTTGTGGGAGGGTGTGTATATATACCCACACAGTATTAGCTTGCTAATTATAGCTTGCTGCTTTTCCAAGACTGCTTACCAAGAGCTGATTTACAAGAGCATTGAGATATTCAGGAGGTAATCTGGAGGTGGATACAATCTAAACAAGTAAGATTTGTTTGTTTAAAATTTTTCCCCTCTTTACAATGGCAGACCTGGTTCTGTGCAGGAATTGTTGTGCTTTTATTTCAGGTTCCACTCTTCAGAGGTTTGGATACTGTCTGATCTGTAGACAGCTCTCCATAATGCAGCAGGAAATTAACTTTTTGAAATATGAGATTTTTAAATTAACCACTAAACAAACTCAGGCTGAGAACATTGCAATGCCACTGCCACAGAGGCCCCCTAGAATAGGGAGATGGGTTACTGTAGGTTCTGGTAGACTGAGAGTTGTGGATAGAAGGCATGTCCCACAGTCTGTGGCTCTCCATAATTCATTTGCAGCACTTTCAGAGTGCAAGAGCAACATGGAGGATGGCTCAAGCACAGTGGGTGAGAAACAATCATCTCCCATGCCTAAAGTATGTAAGACTGCAGCCAAAGACAAAAAGGAGAAGGTGAGGATTGATAGTAAGCAGCTGTTGGTGGGCGATTCCATCATAAGAGGCGTGAAGTTTGAAGAGAATGGTGTTGTGAGATGTCTCCCTGGTGCTACCGCTAGCAGGGATAGACGACGGATCCTTAATATTGTCAGGCAAGCAAAGCAGGAAAGGGAAGTGGATGTTATTCTCCATCTTGGGACAAACGATCTGGCTTGCAATGAGGTTTCAAAGGTGAAAGAAGCTTTTCACACACTTGGAAAGGATATACGGGAGGTTGCATCAACTGTTTCATTCTCTGCAGTTTTGCCTGTGCATAACCTTCAGCATGACAGGAAGATGCGCATTAAGGAATTCAATGTATGGCTTGGTGAATGGTGTCTGAACCAAGGGTTTGGCTTTGTGTCTCATGTTAGCTCTTGTTGGAATGGAAAAGAACTGTACAAGAAAGATGGTTTGCATCTTTCTCTCAAAGGAACGAATGTCCTCGGTGAACAGTTCCAGGTATTTGCTAAGAAGCATTTAAACTAGGAAAGGGGGGCAAAAGAGTGATAATCCAGCAGTCCAACTGCCCCCCGGAACAATGCCAGAAGAGGCCAGTAGCACAAAGGTTAAGGAATGACAAGCTCAGAGTCTTGTCTACAAATGCTCGCAGTCTAGGGAATAAGATCAATGAACTTGAGGCTATAATGGCATCTGAGAATATAGATGTAGTGGCTGTTACTGAGACGTGGTTCAAGGGGAGTAATGACTGGGATATATCAATACCAGGGTTCTCTCTATACAGGAAAGACAGAGAAGGCAAGAAGGGGGGAGGGGTGGCCCTGTATGTGAAAGATAACATAAAATCTAATTTGATACAAGTTAGCGAGAACAATTTAGAGTCAGTTTGGGTTACCGTGCAGCTTGATAATCATAAGGTAACCCGTGTAGGTGTGATATATAGACCACCTAGCCAAGTCAAAGAATTAGATGATCTACTAGTTGAGGAAATAGCTAAAATGACATTGAAGGGGGAAGTTATCATTATGGGAGACTTCAATCTTCCAGATGTAAACTGGAAAACCAAAATAGCTAGTTCTGCCAGGAGTACAGATATTCTAAATTCCCTACTGGGATTATCTCTACAGCAAGTAGTGGAGGAGCCAACCCGGAAGGAGGCCATTTTAGATTTAGTATTCACAAATGGAATTTGGTATCTGATATTACTGTAGGGGAAAGCTTGGGATCTAGTGATCACCAGTCAGTGTGGTTTACTATAAGTACAGTGACTGAGTCACACCACACAAAAACAAAAGTTTTAGATTTTAGAAAAACAGACTTTTCTAAAATTAGATTAGTGGTATACAAGTCCCTATCAGACTGAAACAGTTTCATTGGAGTCCAGGAGAAATGGGACTACTTAAAAGTGGCACTATTGAAGGCAACAGAAAATTGCATTAGGCTTGTCAGTAAAAGCAAAAAAAGGAAGAGACCACTGTGGTACTCAGCAGAAGTGGCCAAAATCATTAAAAACAAAAAGATAGCATTTAGGAATTATAAAAAAAAAAAAAAAAAACGAGGATGACAGACAAATTTATAAGATTAGGCAGAGAGAGGCCAAACAAGTTATAAGAGCTTCCAAAGCACAGGCAGAAGAGAAATTAGCTCAGTCAGGGAAAAAAGGCCAGAAGGCATTCTTCAGATACATAAATGAAAAAAGGAAACTAAAACAAGGAATTACCAAATTAAAAACAAAAGAAGGAAGGTATATAGAAGAAGATAAAGAACTAGCTGACTGCCTCAATGAATACTTCTGTTCAGTTTTTACAAAGGAAAATGAAGGAGAAGGACCTCAGTTAGGAAAGAAGACTAATGAATCTTTTGATGCATGTGTCTTTACAGAGGAAGAGGTTCTAAGTCAGCTGTCTAAAATTAATAAAAATAAGTCACAGGGGCCTGATGGGATACACCCAAAGCTATTAAAAGAGCTCAGCGTTGAACTAGCAAAACCATTAACAGATTTATTTAACCAATCGCTGGCAACAGGAGTCGTCCCAGAAGATTGGAAATTAGCAAATGTTGTGCCCATTCACAAGAAAGGTAGTAGGGAGGAATCGGGCAACTATAGGCCAGTAAGCCTGACATCAATAGTGGGGAAATTAATGGAAACCATACTTAAGGAGAGGATTGTGGAACATCTAAAATCCCATGGATTGAAAGATGAAAAACAGCATGGGTTTACTTCAGGGAGATCATGTCAAACTAATCTTATTGATTTTTTCGATTGGGTGACTAAAATAATAGATGGAGGAGGTGCAGTAGACATCGCTTATCTAGACTTTAGTAAGGCTTTTGACACTGTCCCACATAGAAAGCTTATCAATAAAGTGCAGTCTTTGGGCTTGGACTCCCATATTGTTGAATGGATTAGGCAGTGGCTGAGGGACAGGCAACAGAGGGTTGTAGTCAATGGAGTATATTCAGACCAAGGTCTTGTTACCAGTGGGGTACCTCAGGGATCTGTTCTGGGACCCATATTGTTTAATATCTTTATCAGCGAAATTGCAGAAGGCCTCGATGGTAAGGTGTGTCTTTTTGCTGATGACACAAAGATTTGTAACCGGGTTGATGTTCCTGGAGGGATACACCAAATGGAAAAGGACTTAGGAAAACTACAGGAATGGTCAAAAATATGGCAACTAAAATTTAATGTTGATAAGTGCAAGATAATGCACCTGGGACGTAAAAACCCAAGAGCAGAATATAAAATCAGTGATACAGTCCTAACCTCAGTATCTGAGGAAAGGGATTTAGGGGTCATTATTTCAGAAGACTTAAAGGTAGGCAGACAATGTCATAGAGCAGCAGGAAATGCTAGCAGAATGCTTGGGTGTATAGGGAGAGGAATTACCAGTAGAAAGAGGGAGGTGCTCATGCCGCTCTACAGAGCACTAGTGAGACCTCATTTGGAGTATTGTGCTCAGTACTGGAGACCATATCTCCAGAAGGATATTGATACTTTGGAGAGAGTTCAGAGAAGAGCTACTAAACTGGTACATGGATTGCAGGATAAAACTTACCAGGAAAGATTAAAGGACCTTAATATGTATAGCTTGGAAGAAAGACGAGACAGAGGGGATATGATAGAAACTTTTAAATACATAAAGGGAATCAACAAGGTAAAAGAGGAGAGAATATTTAAAAGAAGAAAAACTGCTACAAGAGGACATAGTTTTAAATTAGAGGGGCAAAGGTTTAAAAGTAATATCAGGAAGTATTACTTTACTGAGAGAGTAGTGGATGCATGGAATAGCCTTCCTGCAGAAGTGGTAGCTGCAAATACAGTGAAGGGGTTTAAGCATGCATGGGATAGGCATAAGGCCATCCTTCATATAAGATAGGGCCAGGGGCTATCCATAGTATTTAGTATATTGGGCAGACTGGATGGGCCAAATGGTTCTTATCTGCCGACACATTCTATGTTTCTATATGTTTCTAACTTGGATGAAGGGGAGTCCCATACACATGAGGGTAGCAAAATACGGGCAGATAAAACAAAGACAAATAGGGTCTAGTCTCAAGTATCTCACCCTCCTGAAGCTCGTTTGGCTCCTAGGTTTTAAATAGGTCAGTGGTCACTGCTCCCCTGCTACTCAGAAATCTCTGCAAGCTGCTGTCTCCATTGCTCCGGTCTATGTTCCCTTATGGCGTGTGTGGGCCTCTTAAAGGGCCAGTACACACATCTGAAAATCCTTCCCGAGCCAATGGCTGAAGTTCCCTTGGTATTTAAGGCAGCCTCCTCAAGGGAAGCGTGCCTGAGCTTTGAGGTAATCTAGTCTCTAGTAACAAGCAAATGTGTTGTCTCTTGTCTGTCTACCCATGTACTATACTGTGCCTGTCTACTGTTTCTGCATTTTGCTGCCTACCCTGACCTTGGATCTGCTACCTGGACTATGCATGTACTCAGCCTGCCCTGACCTTGGACTGTGTTCAGACTACATATGTATTGCCTTGTCCCTTGGTGCTTCTGATTTTCTGTTGCATATTACGTGCATTATCCATGCATTATCTCCCACCTGTGTTCCTGTGAGTTCTCTAGTGTTTACCTGCTCCACCAGTGTGCTCCTGTACTACTAGTTTTCAGTGTGAAGTTCATCTGTATTGTCTGTTGTTCTACCCAGTATTCAGTCTCTTTGCCTTGCCTGAGTCTGCTCACCTCACTGCTTGAAGCTTCTCTCTGTGCCTTCATGTCTCTCTACAGCCAGGACTCCAAGTAACCAAAAACCTGTTTAAGAGCCTGTTCACACATAACTGTGGGTTTGGTGTGTAATCTGCATCCTTAGCTCTCGGTGCTTGCATCGGAGTCCCTTACCCCAGTAGGTGAATTGGCAACCACACCGAGACTATCCCAGGAAGTAGCGGCCTGGTTCTTTTCCCACAGCAAAGTCCAAATCCCTGTATAGGGGTTAAAAAGGAAGGGCCGGGATAATGCCCTTAGGGTTAGCCCTAAGTCAAAGCAGTTGGTTGGCACAGTGCGTCCACACCCACTGATCTGTAACAGTTTTTCCAGCTTTGGTGAAGAACTTCAGGCCTGGTCAGAACACAGCCACTAGCTTGTCTCCTTCTGGATCCTGGATGCAGGTCCTGCAGGTGGGGGTATTCTGGATGGCTAAACATCCAGCAGTAACTCCTTAATGGTCTTGGCAACCTCCTGTGGCAGAATCTGGAACTGTGGTTTCTGCGACCAACAAAACGGGATCTCAGACCTTACCCTCACAGAGAGTCAGAAGCAACCGATTGACCCCACTCTGTACTTTGTTGGGATCCTCCAGGTTTTGCCAAGTCAGAGCATAGGAATGTCCAAACCTCGTAGAAATGGTAAACACCGGGCTCACAAGAGTGCCATTTTTCTAGGTTCCTTGTTCCCGATTCTGACGGCATGGCTAACTCTGCCTGAGTCCTCTTCGGGGAGATGAGCGTTCCTGGGATAATGATGGCCACCCTAAAGGTTCTGCGGCCAACAAGGTTTAGATGCCTCCATCCCCGTTGCCATCCGGGGCATGGGATTGGCCGAGGTGTCAGACCTGGACAGCCGTGGTCCACTGCTATATCTCTGAAGAGGAGGGCTTAAGCTCATTGAATAGGTGGGATTGGACTATTTGAAAGCTTGTAAATGCCCTGCTGGACACTTTGTGGCTCATTTGTATATAGAACAAACTTCATTTTCTTGCAAACACAAATGCTCAGAAGGATTGCAAATGTATATTTCAACCATGGTTGAGTACACTACAGCATTAGTTGCAGTGCTGCATTTTAAAATTTGCACAGCTGAAGGAATAGCAGATAAGTTTTGGATATATGTGCACCCCGCAGGTAGCACAGAATTTCCATGTAAGCACAATAAAGGGGCACAGCAGTATGGATTTTCTAGAGAGGGCCACCAGCAATGAAAAAGAAAAAATGTTGAAAAACAATAAAAAAATATATATATTTAAATGCTCATCTGTTCAATTCCCTGCTGTTCCAGTGTCACTGTTCTGATGATCCTGATGATCTTTGATTACTTTCCTTCAATAAATGGCGTTCCATATAAGCAAATGACCACCCTAGACAATCACTGGCCTCAGTGCCGATTCTAGTATGTTTGGCATGTGAGGGTGTTATCCTGGTAGTCCTCCTATACAGGATAACAGGATTTAGGAAAACTAGAAGAATGGTCAGAACTCTGGAAACTGAAATTTAATGTGGATAAGTGCAAGATAATGCACCTGGGGGTAAAAACCCAAGGGCAGAATATAGAATATTTGACACAGTCCTGACCTCAGTATCTGAGGAAAGGGATTTAGGAGTAATTATTTCAGAAGACTTAAAGGTGGGAAGACAATGTAATAGAGCAGCACGAAATGCCAGCAGAATGCTTGGATGTATAGGGAGAGGTATAAGCAGTAGAAAGAGTGAAGTGCTTATGCCGCTGTACAGAACACTGGTGAGACCTCACTTGGAGTATTGTGCGCAGTACTGGAGGCCATATCTCCAGAAGGATATAGATACTCTAGAGAGAGTTCGGAGAAGAGCTACTAAACTAGTACATGGATTGCAGGATAAAACTTACCAGGAAAGGTTAAAGGACCTTAATATGTATAGCTTGGAAGAAAGAAGAGACAGAGGGGATATGATAGAAACTTTTAAATACATAAAGGGAATCAACTCGGTAAAGGAAGAGAGCATATTTAAAAGAAGAAAAACTACCACAAGAGGACACAGTTTTAAATTAGAGGGGCAAAGGTTTAAAAGTAATATAAGGAAGTATTACTTTACTGAGAGAGTAGTGGATGCATGGAATAGCCTTCCTGCAGAAGTGGTAGCTGCAAATACAGTGAAGGGGTTTAAGCATGCATGGGATAGGCATAAGGCCATCCTTCATATAAGATAGGGCCGGGGGCTATCCATAGTATTCAGTATATTGGGCAGACTAGATGGGCCAAATGGTTCTTATCTGCCGACACATTCTATGTTTCTATGTTTCTACAGGGTTCTGGCCTCCTCTGCAGGGGTGCCACCAGGATGCTACCTCTTGGAATAGTGCCAGCGTAGTTGGCGGCTGACTCACAGGTGTTAGAATCACTGGTGTGCAACACTAAAATATGGGTGGACAGCACTCCTAAGTAATGATGTGTCGGGTGCTCGTCTCCAGGAGGGGTGGTAAAAAGCCCCTATGAAGCAACTTGTAGATATCCAGAAAAAAATAAAAAAATGGAGACAGCACATCCAAAAAAGGTGCAAAAGGTGGAATTTATTCCGGGTGCAACGTTTCGGCTGTGTTAGCCTTTTTCAAGCCTTTTTTTCTGGATATCTACTGGTGTGCAACACTAAGAGATCAGGCAATTCTCATGGTTCGGAGACAGACAGAGAGCACACCTTCATTGGAAAACTGGAAAGCTCGGAACTTACAACTTAGTAACCTATCTCTTGAGAAAGATGCCTTAAGTACACACAGGAGTCCAGCCATTTGCAGGCAGAGATTGGAGCAACTGTGCACTAGCCCTTTAAGAGCCAAGAAAAGCGTGCATGGCCTACAAGACAGAGGAAGATACCTTGCAGCCAGGCTGCGACCTCCAAAAGAGGCCTTGTAGACATGCTGCAACCTCCAAATCAGGCATTGTAGCCAGGCTGCGACCTCCAAAAAGGGACACAGGACTTCAATTGAGGAGACTTAACAGGGACCAGCCACTGGGCAAGGGCTAGGTGAGTGATGCGGCACCCTGGCTAGCGGGATGGCAGCGGGCACGAAGTGCCACCGTGACATTAGGGAAGTTTCATCAGAGATAACCCCTATCATACTGCAGTCATAACTCAATCCTTCTCACTATGATTTTTTCAGCTTGATATAACTAGACTGATTGCTTGTGCTTTCTCTCTATGTTGGTTACGCATGAAAGCTGACGAAACAAGATAGTGTGCCCTTATAGTGCCATAGATTTAGAAATGTATTGACTGTCGCTGAACATCAAGTAGCCTGTAGATCACCACACTCTTAATACAGCGACACCACAGAGCCATTTTCCTCCTACACACTCCAGGATATATGAGTGTCAGAGGAGCTGTAAAGACTTTTAATATGTCCAAAGACGTGTGACATTTGTTTGATTTTCAGTAATTTGCTTCTTTCTGGCCTATATCCTGTAATGGCCCTGATTCTCCAGTGGGTGCTTATTATTTTGCCGACATGTTCAATTTGAGCTATTTTAAGGGATTTTCCAGGAAAATGTTATAAACATTTATGGTTATACCTGTTCAATGAAGGGGACAGCTCCTAGCAGATTGTGAGGGCTCGATGAAACCTCCACCGATCAAACATTGCAGTCTATCCTTACCATAGTCCATCAATGTTAATGGAGTTGCAGATCAGGAACCCCTTTAGTATGGCCAGGTAGGGTGCAGTAAACACAGAATATTAATCAGCTCTGGCATACCCACTTCACCAACCCCGGTGCTCTCCTGCCCTACAGTGGGAGCCCTTCTTCTGCAATCTGCTTTTCCTCCTTTTCCACATCATCTAATATCGATGAGAATATGTCATCAGAAACATCCAGCTCCTCCTCTCTCTGCATCTTGCTGACTTTTCTAAGACATGGACACTTTGCAAAAAGTAAAACCAGCAAAAGATGAGGATGGTCATCATTAAATCCTGGCCCACCTAAGGAGTACAGACTGGATGGTATTGGTTGGCACGCTGGCAGTGGAAAAATAAAGGCTTCCATCTTATTGGTATGGATTTACATTTATGGCTGATGTAGGAATAAGTAAATGTAGGAATAAATAAAGCTGATGCAGAATAAGTCTCCCTGAACTCTCCCAGCACTCTCCCTACACTCTCCCTGTACTCTCCCTGCAGTCTCCCTGCACTCTCGCTCTCTAATATTCTTCTATGAATTGTTTTCAGCAACACTGTCCCTAGCCCATGAGCGCTTTGCACGTATCTCCTTATGCTCAGCTCACAGGACAATGGCGAAGACCGCACGGGATGAGGTTTTTCAAGGCTGTGACATCACAGGGGATGGCTGTTTGTGGATTGGCTGGCTGCACGGCATTATCGGTGATCTCACATTCCTTTTGCTTCTAACTTTAACTTCGTAACATGTGCAGCCGCCATTTTAGGAAAAACTGATTAAAGGGGTTATCCAATCCTAAAAAAAAGCCACAAAGGCTTTTTTTAGGATTGGATAACTCATTTAATTATCACAAAGTGCAAAGAAATTTGGGTTTGTTTTTAAATTAAAGTATTTCTAAACTTTGGACCGAATTCTACTTCAAATGCTTTTCTGCGCTCAACACTAGTCATGAATATGAGACTGGTGGGGGCCCAATCCCAGCACCCCTGCCAGTCAGCAGTTTGAGCAGATTGTGGTGCCCCACTGCCTCCCCACTGCTTACCAAGCAGAGCGCTGTCCATTTTATATGCAGCTGGTATTGCAGTGAATGGGACGGAGCTACTCCTAGGCCTCGTTATTGATGAACGAGATGTCACATGGCCTAGGAAGAGACTGCAGAGCTCACGGAGCACCACAGCTTATCCATACAGAAAAAAAAAAAACGATTGGGCAGCGTACGGAACGGAAGATGAAGGGGAAAATGGAGGGAGATGGGCCCAAGTTGGATAGACACTGCCCCGGGCCCATGATGCACTTAATCTGCACATAAAAGCAGTTTATACTTTGTCAATCTCAGCTCAATCGCATAAAGTTTTAGAGGTGTTCTTTATTCATTTTCCGTCTTCTAATCAAAGTGATCCACAATGAACAGTCTGCATAACAATAGGATGCATAGAAGGTCCAGGTCGGCCAGATCGGGAACTGCTCTTTTTTAGTGGTTCTCTGCTCTTGCACATAGAGGTTGGTCCTGGATGGAGAACGCCCTTCTATGATGTCTATGTGGCCTACAAGGTATATGGACATGGTTGAACATGATGAGAAAACCATAGAAGGATGGATGAATGGACAGACAGATAGATAGACATAGGGGGCTCCCTTATCATTTAAGGTTGTTTTATGTGAGTTTTAAGCCTGGCTTTTTTTGTGTGCCTGCACCAAATTTATGAACGGGTGCACCTTAATAATATATGTGGTTTGAGTGTAATGTGGTTTACTCCTTTAAAGGGATTATCCAATACTAACAAATGCTCCCCCATATGCCTGGCCCCTCACACTGATTTGATTTAGGCTACTTTTTACACCAGCATTTTTGCTGGATCCCTGCGTCGCTCCTGATCCCGCCGCCGCCGATGCTTCTCCCTGTGTTCGGATGAAAATATCCAGTGTAGGGGGGTGGCAGCCAATGGCAGGCGGTGACGGGGACAAGCCTCCCTAGTGTCACCATTGATGCAAGGGAATCTCGTTCCCGTCACCGCCTGCCATTGGCTGCTGCCCCCCAATACCGGATGTTTTCATCCACGCACAGGCATAGGGAGAAGCAGCTGCAGCCGTGCGGGGACCAGGAGCGGCGCAGGGAGCCAGGTAAGTAGAATCAGTGTGAGCGGCCCTGGATATGGGGGAGCATTTGTTAGTGTTGGATAATCTCTTTGAGGGTAAAAGTAGAGCAGAACTTGTCTGGCGTGAGATGCAACATTTGAAAAATTTGCAAATTAACCATAATCCGGTCTAATCTGGAGTTTTCGTCTTGAAAATGGAGCTCCTACAGAATTGACGTAGAGACTAGAGTTGAGCGAACACCTGGATGTTCGGGTTCGACGAGTTCGGCCGAACTTTCGAAAAATGTTCGGGTTCGGGATCCGAACTCGACCCGAACTTCATCCCGAACCCGAACCCCATAGAAGTCAATGGGGACCCGAACTTTTGGGCACTAAAAAGGCTGTAAAACACACCCGGAAAGGGCTAGAGGGCTGCAAAAGGCAGCAAAATGTAGTTAAATCCCCTGCAAACAAATGTAGATAGGGAAATGATGAGTTAACATAAAATAAATAAAAATTAAACAATATTAATTGGAGTGAGGTCCCATAGCACAGAATCAGGCTTCAAGTCACCCACCAATGGAGAAGGTCACTTACTATTATTTTGACCACAGCACCCAGACAAAGGAGAGAGGTCCCACAGCAGAGAACCAGGCATCATATCACCCACCACAGGAGTAGGCCACCATTTAGTTACTTTGACCCCTACACCCAGACGGAGGAGAGAGGTTACACAGCAGAGAATCAGGCATTTAGATCACCCACCACAGGAGTAGGCCACCATTGAATCAGACCCCGGCAACCATGTCAGATGGCACAAGCATAAGCTTTATATCAATCAGCACAGGAGAAGGCGACTTTGACAGACTTTGACCCCTACACCCGGACGGAGGAGAGAGGTTTCAAAGCAGAGAATCAGGCATTTAGATCACCCACCACAGGAGTAGGCCCCAATTTAATGGGACCCCGGCAACCATGTCAGATGGCACAACCATCAGCTTCATATCAATCAGCACAGGAGAAGGCGACTTTGAAAGACTTTGACCCCTACACCCAGACGGAGGAGAGAGGTTTCACAGCAGAGAATCAGGCATTTAGATCACCCACCACAGGAGTAGGCCCCCATTGAATCAGACCCTGGCAACCATGTCAGATGGCACAACCATCAGCTTTATATCAATCAGCACAGGAGAAGGCGACTTTGAAAGACTTTGACCCCTACACCCAGATGGAGGAGAGAGGTTTCACAGCAGAGAATCAGGCATCATATCAACCACCACAGGAGAAGCCACCATTTAGTTACTTTGACCCCTGCACCCAGGAAGAGGAGAGAGGCACCACAGCACATATTCTGGCATCATATCAGCCACCACAGGAGAAGCCACCATTGAGTTACTTTGACCCCCGCACCCAGGAAGAGGAGAGAGGCACCACAGCACATATTCTGGCATCATATCAGCCACCACAGGAGAAGCCACCATTGAGTTACTTTGACCCCCGCACCCAGGAAGAGGAGAGAGGCACCACAGCACATATTCTGGCATCATATCAGCCACCACAGGAGAAGCCACCATTGAGTTACTTTGACCCCTGCACCCAGGAAGAGGAGAGAGGCCCCACAGCACATATTCTGGCATCATATCAGCCACCACAGGAAAAGCCACCATTTAGTTACTTTGACCCCTTCACCCAAACAGAGGAGAGAGGTTCCACATCAGAGAATCAGGCATCATATCAACCACCACAGGAGTAGGCCACAATTTAATGGGACCCCGGCAACCATGTCAGATGGCACAACCATCAGCTTCATATCAATCAGCACAGGAGAAGGCGACTTTGAAAGACTTTGACCCCTACACCCAGACGGAGGAGAGAGGTTTCACAGCAGAGAATCAGGCATTTAGATCACCCACCACAGGAGTAGGCCCCCATTGAATCAGACCCTGGCAACCATGTCAGATGGCACAACCATCAGCTTTATATCAATCAGCACAGGAGAAGCCACCATTGAGTTACTTTGACCCCTGCACCCAGGAAGAGGAGAGAGGCCCCACAGCACATATTCTGGCATCATATCAGCCACCACAGGAGAAGCCACCATTGAGTTACTTTGACCCCCGCACCCAGGAAGAGGAGAGAGGCACCACAGCACATATTCTGGCATCATATCAGCCACCACAGGAGAAGCCACCATTGAGTTACTTTGACCCCTGCACCCAGGAAGAGGAGAGAGGCCCCACAGCACATATTCTGGCATCATACTAACCACCACAGGAGAAGCCACCATTGAGTTACTTTGACCCCTGCACCCAGGAAGAGGAGAGAGGCCCCACAGCACATATTCTGGCATCATATCAGCCACCACAGGAGAAGCCACCATTGAGTTACTTTGACCCCCGCACCCAGGAAGAGGAGAGAGGCACCACAGCACATATTCTGGCATCATATCAGCCACCACAGGAGAAGCCACCATTGAGTTACTTTGACCCCTGCACCCAGGAAGAGGAGAGAGGCCCCACAGCACATATTCTGGCATCATACTAACCACCACAGGAGAAGCCACCATTGAGTTACTTTGACCCCTGCACCCAGGAAGAGGAGAGAGGCCCCACAGCACATATTCTGGCATCATATCAGCCACCACAGGAGAAGCCACCATTGAGTTACTTTGACCCCCGCACCCAGGAAGAGGAGAGAGGCACCACAGCACATATTCTGGCATCATATCAGCCACCACAGGAGAAGCCACCATTGAGTTACTTTGACCCCCGCACCCAGGAAGAGGAGAGAGGCACCACAGCACATATTCAGGCATCATATCACACACCACAGGAGAAGGCCTCTTTCAGTGATTTAGGCCTTTGGACCCAGACAGAGGAGAGAGGCACCACAGCACATATTCTGGCATCATATCAGCCACCACAGGAGAAGCCACCATTGAGTTACTTTGACCCCTGCACCCAGGAAGAGGAGAGAGGCACCACAGCACATATTCTGGCATCATATCAGCCACCACAGGAGAAGCCACCATTTAGTTACTTTGACCCCTTCACCCAAACAGAGGAGAGAGGTTCCACATCAGAGAATCAGGCATCATATCAACCACCACAGGAGTAGGCCACAATTTAGTTTATTTGACCCCTGCACCCAGGAAGAGGAGAGAGGCCCCACAGCACATATTCTGGCATCATATCACACACCACAGGAGAAGGCCTCTTTCAGTGATTTAGGCCTTTGGACCCAGACAGAGGAGAGAGGTCAGAGATTAGCTTCATATCCCCCAGCACAGCAGAAGACCGCTTTATTTGACTTAGGCCTCAGCACCCAGACAGAAGACAGAGGTAGCATGGCAGAGGTTATGGCTTCATGTCACCCGTTAGTTTAACCGGCCACTTTCATCTGGTTAGGCCCCGGCGCCCAGACAGAGAAGAGTTTCATTCAACTGTGGGTTTCATAAAATTTGTATCAAATAAAGAAGTGGCCCGTAGCACAACAAGACATGTTTTAGGCAGTTAATAAGGACTACTCTGCACAAGGGAGGGACAGGTCCTGTGGGATCCATGCCTGGTTCATCTTTATGAAGGTCAGCTTGTCCACGTTGGCTGTGGACAGGCGGCTGCGCTTGTCAGTAATGACGCCCCCTGCCGTGCTGAATACGCGTTCAGATAAAACGCTGGCCGCCGGGCAGGAAAGCACCTCCAAGGCATAACATGCTAACTCTGGCCACGTGGACAATTTCGAAACCCAGTAGTTGAATGGGGCCGAACCATCCGTCAGGATGTGGAGGGGTGTGCAGACATACTGTTCAACCATGTTAGTGAAATGCTGCCTCCTGCTAACACGTTCCGTATCAGGTGTCGGTGCAGATAGCTGTGGCGTGGAGACAAAACTTTTCCACATTTCTGCCATGCTAACCCTGCCCTCAGATGAGCTGGCCGTGACACAGCTGCGTTGGCGACCTCTTGCCACTCCTCTGCCTTCACCTTCCACCTGTTCCCCTGTGACATGTGGGAATGCTCTCAAGAGCGCCTCTATCAGCGTGCGCTTGTACTCGCGCATCTTACGGTCGCGCTCCAGTTCAGGAATTAAAGTGGGCACATTGTCTTTATACCGGGGATCCAGCAGGGTGGCCACCCAGTAGTCTGCACACGTTAAAACGTGGGCAACTCTGCTGTCGTTGCGCAGGCATTGGAGCATATATTCGCTCATGTGGGCCAGGCTACCCATGGGTAAAGACAAGCTGTCCTCTGTGGGAGGCGTATCGTCATCGTCCACCGTATCCCCCCAGCCACGCACCAGTGATGGGCCTGGGCTGCCACCCCGCTGTGAACTTGCGTCATCCTCGTCCCCCTCCACCTCCTCCTCCTCATCCTCCTCGTCCTCCAGTACAGTGCCTTGGCTGGCGACTTGTGAACCTGTCCTCTGCTGCTTAAACAAACCTCCCTCTGAGCCACTTCGAACAGACTGGCTCGAAAGTGTTAGAAACGAGCCCTCATCCTCCTCCTCCTCCTCCACCTGGGCCACCTCCTCTAACATCATTGCCCTAAGTGTTTTCTCAAGGAGACATAGAAGTGGTATTGTAACGCTGATAACAGTGTCATCGCCACTGGCCATGTTGGTGGAGTACTCGAAACAGCGCAGCAGGGCACACAGGTCTCGCATGGAGGCCCAATCATTGGTGGTGAAGTGGTGCTGTTCGGCAGTACGACTGACGCGAGCGTGCTGCAGCTGAAACTCCACTATGGCCTGCTGCTGCTCGCACAGTCTCTCCAGCATGTGCAAGGTGGAGTTCCACCGGGTGGGCACGTCGCATATGAGGCGGTGAGCGGGAAGGCCGAAGTTACGCTGTAGCGCAGACAGGCGAGCAGCGGCAGGATGTGAACGGCGGAAGCGCGCACAGACGGCCCGCACTTTATGCAGCAGCTCTGACATGTTGGGGTAGTGGTGAATGAACCTCTGCACCACCAAGTTCAGCACATGCGCCAGGCAAGGGATGTGCGTCAAACCGGCTAGTCCCAGAGCTGCCACGAGATTTCGCCCATTATCGCATACCACCGGGCCTGGCTTGAGGCCCACCGGCAGAAACCACTAGTCGGTCTGTTGTTCAATACCCCGCCACAACTCCTTTGCGCTGTGGGGCCTGTCCCCCAAACATATGAGTTTCATATGAGTTTCAGCTGTGCTGAAGTTGGTGGTGAAGGTGTGTGGCTGACCGGATGAGCTGGTGGAAGCAGTGGAGGAGGAAGCCGAGTAGGAGGAGGAGGCTACAGGAGGCAGAGAATGATGCCCTGCGATCCTAGGGGGCGGAAGGACGTGCGCCAAGGAACTGTCCGCCGGGGGCCCAGCCGCCACTACATTCATCCAGTGTGCAGTTAGTGAGATATAGCGTCCCTGGCCGTGCTTACTGGTCCACGTATCTGTGGTTAGGTGGACCTTGCCACAAATGGCGTTGCGCAGTGCACACTTGATTTTATCGGACACTTGCATGTGCAGGGAAGGCACGGCTGTCTTGGAGAAGTAGTGGCGGCTGGGAACCACATACTGCGGGACAGCCATAGCCATCAGCTGTTTGAAGCTGTCTGTGTCCACCAGCCGGAATGACAGCATTTCAAAGGCCAGCAGTTTAGAAATGCTGGCGTTCAGGCCAAGGGCTCGAGGGTGACTCGGGGGGAATTTGCGCTTCCTCTCTAAGGTTTGAGATATTGAGAGCTGAACGCTGCTGTGTGATATAGTGGAGACGCTAGTTGACGGTGGCGGTGGTGGTGGTGTCGGTGGCACATCCTCTGTTTGCTGCTCGGCAGGTGGCAACATTCCTCTCGAGGCGGAAGCCGAGGCAGCAGCGGTAGAGGGAGCAGGGGGAGCCTCAGCGAGTGCCTGGTTTTTAAGGTGTGTACCCCACTGCAGTTCATGCTTTGCATGTAGATGCCTGGTCATGCAGGTTGTGCTGAGGTTCAGAACGTTAATGCCTCGCCTCAGGCTCTGATGGCAGAGCGTGCAAGTCACTCGGGTCTTGTCGGTAGGACATTGTTTAAAGAAGTGCCATGCCAGGGAACTCTTTGAAGCTGCCTTTGTGGGGCTGGGTCCCTGTTGGCGATGTCCAGTAGCAGGCGAACTCTGGGGGCGGCGGCTCGTCTGCTTTGGCCCCCTGCTCCCTCTTTGGCTTCGCTGTTGTCTCGGTCTCACCACTACCTCTTCCTCTGAACTGTGAAAGTCATCGCCACGACCTTCAGTCCATGTGGGGTCTAAGACCTCATCGTCCTCTGCATCGTCTTCCACCCAGTCTCCCTCCCTGACCTCCTCCTGTTCAGTCTGCACACTGCAAAAAGACGCGGCAGTGGGCACCTGTGTTTCGTCATCATCAGAGAGTCGGTGACTCTGCTGTGGTGGTATTCCCATGTCCTCTTCATCTGGAGACATAAGTGGTTGTGCGTCAGTGCATGGTATGTCTTCCTCCACTGGGGAAGGGCTAGGTGGACGCCCCTGGGAAACCCTGGAAGCAGAGTCTTCAAACAGAAGAAGAGACTGCTGCATAACTTGTGGCTCAGACCGTTTCCCTGATATGCTTGGGGTGATGTGACAGACTGATGGGCTTGGTTTTCAGGTGCCACCTGTGCGCTTTCCGCAGAAGACTGGGTGGAAGACCATGTGGTGAACGTGCTGGAAGCACTGTCGGCCACCCAATCGATTAATGCCTGTACCTGCTCAGGCCTTACCATCCTAAGAGCGGCATTGGGCCCCACGAGATATTGCGGTACATTCTGACGGCTAGTTGAGGGAGTTCGTTCCCTACTGTGTGCGCCTGGGGCCGAACGGCCACGTCCTCTACCAGCAACAGAGGCTCCACGGACACCACCACGACCGCGTCCTCGTCCCTTAATAGTATTTTTCTTCATTGTTGCGATTCAACTCGCACCACAATGAAATATATTATTTTTTATAAGCAAAATCCCCTCACTGGAATACTTTCAGTCTTTTGACTGTATGGATTACAGATGGAATGACTGTTATATGTGAGTACCGCTTTCTTTGACAGATTCTAGTATGGGTACATATATGTTTTCCCAACCCCAGCACATTAGTTTGCTAATTCCAGATGTATGAAACGCAGGCCTAACTGTATCTAGTATATTGAACGCCAGATAAACTAACTTGGCCTTTTTTAAATAAAAAAAATTCCCTCACTGGAATACTTTCAGTCTTTTGACTGTATGGATTACAGATGGAATGACTGTTATATGTGAGTACCGCTTTCTTTGACAGATTCTAGTATGGGTACATATATGTTTTCCCAACCCCAGCACATTAGTTTGCTAATTCCAGATGTATGAAACGCAGGCCTAACTGTATCTAGTATATTGAACGCCAGATAAACTAACTTGGCCTTTTTTAAATAAAAAAAATCCCCTCACTGGAATACTTTCAGTCTTTTGACTGTATGGATTACAGATGGAATGACTGTTATATGTGAGTACCGCTTTCTTTGACAGATTCTAGTATGGGTACATATATGTTTTCCCAACCCCAGCACATTAGTTTGCTAATTCCAGATGTATGAAACGCAGTATATTGAACGCCAGATAAACTAACTTGGCCTTTTTTAAATAAAAAAAAAATTCCCTCACTGAAATACTTTATGGCTTTTCACTGTATGGATTACAGGTGGACTGGTATTAGTAGGGGTGACACAAGCACACCCAAGTCCCTGATGTAGGATTTCTATGGCACAGACCACTATTACAAGTGATTAATGGACGTTGGGAGAGATTGTGCTGCAGCACTAGTCCCAAGATGGCCGCCGCCTATCAGCCCAGTAACATGTGCCACAAAATGGTCTGCACAACCTTTAAAAAAAATAGCCTTGGACTGTGCTGCTAAATCGCTATTGGTCTGAATCCCAGGTGTAGATGTCTGACTTGTTTGGAGCTTTGGAATGCACACTGTGGCAGCTTCTGCTGCAGCACTACAAGTCGCAAAATGGCGGCCGGCGGTCAGCCCAGGTACATGTGGATGGAAAAATCACTCTGGCCACTCTAAAAATAGCCAATCCCTATCAAAAAAGCAGCTCAGCTGCAGTTGTTCAGATGAATCACAGGTGGAGGAGAGAAATTTGCTTCCAGTTATTCAATTATCCCTGCCTATTCTCGCCCTAGCATCAGCTGCGTCTATCCCTGTTCTATTCACATCGGGAGTGAGCACGTCCCGACGTGCGCACAAGCTTATAAAGAGGCTGAGTCACATGCTGCACTTGGCCAATCACAGCCTTGCCAATAGTAGGCATGGCTGCGATGGCATCTTAGGGCAAGTAGTATGATGCATGTTGATTGGCTGCTTTGCAGCCTTTCAAAATGCGCCAAAATACATGCCGAACGACGAACCCGAACTCGAACTTTTACGAAAAAGTTCGGGTTCGGGTCCGTGTCACGAACACCCCAAAATTCGGTACGGACCCGAACTATGCTCGAACTGTTCGCTCAACACTAGTAGAGACCAAAATGTTGGAAAAAACTGCTGAATTTCGCAACTTTTGTAGACCAGAAAACCGGCGTGCCATACTGTAGTTCATAAATGAGCGGCATCGTGTGTGAATGTCAAACTAGAAACTAAAAAAAGACCGGTAATTGCATGACCTGCATACGACGCCCCTCCATAAAACCTGCATTCACAGTGGAAATCAGGCCGATTTCCCCGCGCTGCATTATGAATTGTTTGAAGAGGTCTCGTTCATTTTTCTCCCTTATTCACAGACACTAAAACGTTTTTTTTTTGGTTTCAGTGAGAGGAATAAAATCACAGACTTCCAGGAAACAGGTAAAAGCAAGCAGATGTTCCTGTAAAATGATACCCTGTCCGCTCCCCTGCTGTGCGTCTGATCGCGCGGCTGTATATTTTGCAGAGATTATAGCGGTCTAATCTCAGCCTCATGGTTTGCTCTCTTTTTCTGGCTATTATGGAACGCTGCTCGTATTAATAACAGTTTGACGTTGCACACGTATGAATGTTTAACAACGGTTTATGAGAAATGGGAATAAGAGAGGGCAAACGCTCTAATCAGATTCTTATAGTCCGTATTATACAGTATATCACAAATATCTCTGGATTTACGACGCATGGTCGGTCTTAAGCTGGATGGCACCTGTATGGTATGTTCTCTTGGCAGTACCCTGTCACGGAAGGTGTACAGCAAACTAGAAGACACAAAAGGAAGATCCGACTGACTGGATCCAAAACTAAGGAACCAAAGGGATAGCCCTGCAACAGACCTGGCTCTCTCCCTAACTGCTCAGCCTATGCAAAATTCTCAATGGTAGAAGATCGCATATCCTCGTACCTCGACTGTATAACCCCTGAACACCCTATAATAGCGAGGGGACACGACCACCGGCTCCCTACACTTGATACGGAGGGAGTCAGGGTCACCTGGGATCCAGAAAACAGGAAAATACAAATGAATGAACAAAACTTATCTGTAGAAGACTCAGTAGTAGCATCCAGCATGCATACACTCCAGGAAGTTGTATAAACCGCAAAGTGATGCAGTATGGGAAGGGATTTAAAGGGATGCAATCAGTGCAACTACATGACAGCTGAGAGAGGCTAACGAGATGAGGAAACTAAAGCAAAACAAAAGAAACCTCAAGTGGGAGGTTCTGAAGAACATCTGTCAGAGCTTCTCAGATGTCTGGTGGTGACACACCCCTTGCCCCCCCCCTATGGTGCACTTTCATAAAGAGTTCACATAATAATATGAAGTGCCCTAAATAACAGTGTCAAAGGCTTGATAAATATCGCTTCCGTACAGTTGCCTATTTATCGAATCGAGATAACCGAAACTATTCGCAGATTCGGAGATTCGTTCTGAATCTCCAATTTTTTGGTCACCAAATCTATTCTGGTTCGATTCGGATGAATCTCGTAAAGCGGCGCCCAGCTTGTAAGCAATCAATAGTATTCTGTAATTGCAGTCAGTTGCGGACAAGAAGTAGCCGCAGTTTGCGACGGCAACGATAAAAGTGGATACAGTTACACCTGATGGTGTATCAGAGCGAGGGGACGGCCGAGGGAAAATGAAAAAACTTGTAAAAAAATTATGAAACAACATAGGAGCTTTTCATAAACCATCTGGGTTGTAGAGGACTGGAGAGGGTTATATACCAATTTCCAAGGGAATGGGAGCAACTTTAGTTCGGAACGAATAGATTCAGCCACGAACTGAACTTTTTAAAAAATTCGGTGAATCCGAAACAAACCGAATCTTGGAAGATTCGCTCATCTCTAATAGCAATGTTATACAGTGCCGCCATCCTATAGTAGAAAAATTATATACTGGATGGTTCCTATGTAGTCATGCTCTACGATATCTACACACTGACATACCATACTCAAATAATACCACCAAACAGTGAGCAAATAACACCTCCATACATAAACAAATCTAATAATGGTGTCATTTAATGTCTAAATAATACCGCTATACAAGTAATATTAAAGCCCTTGTCTCAATTCAGCAAATAGCATTTATCATGTAGAGAAAGTTAATACAAGGCACTCACTAATGTATTGTGATTGTCCATATTGCCTCCTTTGCTGGCTGGATTCATTTTTCCATCATATTATACACTGCTCGTTTCCATGGTTACGACCACTCTGCAATCCATCAGCAGTGGTTGCCGTTTATGCACACTATAGGAAAAAGCACCAGCCTATGCGCGGTCCCGGCCACCAGAGAGGCCATCACTTTTTCCTGTAGTCTGCAAGCACGACCACCGCTGGTGGATTGTATTATGTGATGGTAAAATAAGTCCAGCCAGCAAAGGAGGCAATATGGACAATCACAATACATTAGTGAGAGCCTTGTAGTAACTTTATCTACATAATAAATTCTATTTGTTGAAGTGAGACAACCCCTTTAAGCTTTAACGGCCAGGCAATCTGTCACGCCCCCTTAACTAGGGCTTTATGATATGAGCTGTGTGGCTGCTCAGGTTGTCCACTTCAAAGGTTAGCCCTGATGAGGCAGAAATTACTGATTGATGTCATAAGGCGCTGTTAGTGGGTTATTTTCCTTTAAAGGGGTTGTCTCACGAAGAATATTCCACATTTTCAAACCAGCCCCTGGATCTGAATACTTTTGAAATTGCATGCGAATAAAAGTTCAGTATAGCCGCTGAGTTATTTAGTGACATCTATCTGTATAGCGCCACCTGCTTTTTTTTACTTTTTCAAAATGTCTCTGTCTACCTCACTGAGATGGAAGCACTTGCTCAGTTCCATCCTTCAACTACCAGTAAGTGCAGCAGAAAGGACACACCCTCTGAGAAAGCACGCACAACCGCTGAGCTGACAGCTTGAAGTAAACCTAGCAGAGCAACTGAAGTAATGAATGGCAGAAGCTCTGGATCCATATGAGGTCCAGGGCTGGTTCTAGCTTTGTTAGAAAGGGATGATCATGTTCTATATGATGTCTGATTTTAATTTTTTACATTAATCATGTGATAACCCCTTTAATATAAGGATTTTTGAATTTCAGATCACTCTTCGCTTCTGTCATTGATGACACACACACACACATACATGCTGGCTGAGGGATTTTTCCAATTATGGGGATTGGGGAACAAACCTTTGTACGATCATTCATTAGCAATAATTGGCCCGTGTAATTGTGAGCAAAAGCTCATTTGTCCGGCGAGTACATCTTGACAGCGGCACCAAAAATCATTGTTTATGGGCATCACAGTGCCCCATGAAAATAAGGATGTGGTGACAACAAACAATGGAACTGTATGGGGATGAATGATCGTAGTACGATCATTCATCCTTTATGGAAAGGCCTGTAAATGATTTAGAATGAACATTTTTCACTCCTAATTGATGGTCGCTCCGTTGTCCCGTGTAGCCTTACTTGGAGACTTTAGTCGCTGTTGTGCCTACTAAGGTGCAGGCATGTGATATTATTCAGGGAGTTTTTTTTTACCCATTTTGTTTGGTTTGTGTACAATAGTTTTTGCCCCCAAATTGCAATTTAAGATGTAGTTACATAGAAGAGAAAGAGTCGACTAGCACCTCTTTATCATTAAGATAGTCCAATTCAAAAAATCTGACACAGTGTCGTACTGCCTTTTATCTCTGAGATGCTTGAAAGAAAGCTAAAAATTAAAAATACTAGCAGAGGTCCACGGGTTGCCCTGTGAAAAATATTCTGCATTTCTTAGACGAACATCTGCATCTGAATACTTTTGTAATTGTGCATAATTTAAAATTTTTGTATAGCCAGTGAGTTATTCAATAAATTGTACTTGCTTAGCACCATCTGCTGTTTGGTCTTTTCCTTTTTGCTCTGTCCACTTCACTGAGGTGGTCGCACATGCTCAGATCTATCCTTCAACTGCGAACAGATGGATCTTCGGTTAGAACCTGTGACAGTTACAGAGAAAGAGAGCTGCATCAGAAAAAAAAACACAAACCCCTGAGCTCTGACAGTTATTAGTAGAAAGCTGCAGCAGAAAGGGCATGCCCCCTGAGCTGAGACGGTTACAGGGAGAGAGCTGCAGCAGAAAGGACATGTCCTTGATAAGGCACATTGCCCCCTGAGTTGTAACACTTTTAGGGAGAGAGCTGTAGCAGTAAGTACACGCCCCCTGAGAAAGAACATTACCCCTGGACTGTAACAGTTAAATGGAGAGAGCTGCAGCAGAAAGGACACACAGCCTGGGAAAGGACACACCCCTGAGCTACCAGCTTTGAAATAAATCTAGCACAACAATTGGAGCAATGAACCGAGAGATCTCTGGATCCATGTGAGGTACTGTACAGGGTTGGTTCTAGCTTTGTTAGAAAGAGATTGTCATGTTCCATATGATGTCTGATATTATTTTATTTTTTTGCGTAATCATGGGACAACCCCTTTAACTCCTTCCTGACATCCTTTGTACATGTACGGTGGATGTCATTTCTTTAAATATTGCACCTGCTTCGGAGTGCCATAGCAACTGGCTGCCAGCTGTTTCAAAGATCAGACAGCAGACACCCAGGGCTAATGTCCATGATCGGCAAATTTAAGATGCCGTGGTCGTAATATTCAACAAAACGAATATATAGCAATATAGCGAATATTATGTAATAATTATGAAGTAAGTCAGTGATAATATCTGACACTGGAAAAGCTAGGTAATAACTCAGCAGAGATCGCGAGTTATTACCCAGCTTTCCCAGTGTCAGATTCCTTTCCCAGTGTCAGATATCATCCTAGTGTAGATCACGAATATTCTAATCACGAATATTCTAATTGCGAATTTTCCATGCAAAAGGCTACATTAATAAGCTTGTCATAAGACTCAGTCTAATATTCTTGTCAGAAGACTATGAAACCAATAGAGGGCAGTATTGAGTTATGAACAGCGCCCTCTATTGGTTTCATAGTCTTCTGACAAGAATATTTGTCTTGTCATGAGACTGTGAAACCAATAGAGGGCTCTGTTCATAATCATAACTCAATAGTGCCCTCTATTGGTTTCATAGTCTTCTGACAAGAATATTTGTCTTCTCATAAGACTGTGAAACCAATAGAGGGTGCTGTTCATACCTCAATAGCGCCATCTATTGGTTTTCATAGTCTTATGACAGCTGAAAAACAAGGCAGATTCTGCTCATTTGCATGTCTTTCCCATAAGCCCATGTTTATGCAAATTAGTTTTAACATGACAAAACTGTATAGAAAGGTTATTGAATATTATGTTAGGAAAATCGGAAAACTTTTTGTCGCCCTAATGACATTGATCTAGGTGTGCAGGTCCACCCAAGCCATCCAACAGATGCAAAATAACTTTGAGGTTTACTGGTTCTCAGTCAGATGAGAGCTGGTTTGGTATCAGGGCCGGCGCAACCATACAGGTGAACTAGGGCGCCGGCCTGCTGGTGCCTGCTCTGCCAGTAAAGTACCGGAGGAGGCGGGCAGCAAGGGAGGCTGTTCTAGCAGCTCCCCACTCCTCCCTTGAGCGCCCTCTGTGATACCGGAATATGATGTCATTCCGGCCCTGGCATACTAAACGGCGCGCTGGAGGACTGAGGAGCTGCACAACACTGGACCCCAGGGAGGTGAGTGTTTAAGTGTTTGACTGAGTGAGTGTTTGCCTGTGTATTTATGTCAGTGAGTGAGTGAATGTATGTCTGTCTTTCAGTCAGTAAATGTATGTGTGTCTGTCATTGAGTGTCTGTGTGCGTGTCAGTGAGTGAGTGTATGTCAGTGAGTGTGGATGTCTGTGGGTCAGTAAGTGTCTGTGTGTTTGTCAGTGAGTATGTGTGTGTTTGTCTGCCAGTGAGTGTCTGTCAGTGAGTTTCCGTGTGTGTGTGTTTCAGTGGGTAGTAGGGATGAGCGAACCCGAACTGTATAGTTCGGGTTCGTACCGAATTTTGGGGTGTCCGTGACACGGACCCGAACCCGAACATTTTCGTAAAAGTCCGGGTTCGGGTTCGGTGTTCGGCGCTTTCTTGGCGCTTTTTGAAAGGCTGCAAAGCAGCCAATCAACAAGCGTCATACTACTTGGCCCAAGAGGCCATCACAGCCATGCCTACTATTGGCATGGCTGTGATTGGCCAGTGCACCATGTGACCCAGCCTCTATTTAAGCTGGAGTCACGTAGCGCCGCACGTCACTCTGCTATGATCAGTATAGGGAGAGGTTGCAGCTGCGACGTTAGGGCGAGATTAGGCAGATTAACTCCTCCAAATGACTTCATTCTGTGATCGATCTGCAGCTGTGGATCATTGAAGTGCTATTATTGACTTGCTCACTTTTTTGAGGCTGCCCAGAGCGTTTTTAGATCACTTTTTTTCTGGGGTGATCGGCGGCCATTTTGTGACTTGTGGTGCGCCAGCACGAGCTATCACCAAGTGTATTTAACCATCGATAGTGTGGTTATTTTGTGCTATATCCTACATCAGCTGCAGGCTGAGCCTGTGTCACCGAAGTGCATTTAACCATCAACAGTCTGGTTATTTTTTGGCCATATACTACATTAGCTGCAGGCTGAGCATGTGTCAAAAAAGTGCATTTAACCATCAACAGTCTGATTATTTTTTGGCCGTATACTACATCTGGTGCAGGCTGAGCCTGTGTCACCCAAGTGCATTTAACCATCAACAGTGTGGTTATTTTTTGGCCATATATTACATCAGGGGCAAGTTGAGCCTGTCACCCAGCGCCTAAAAAATAGACCTGACATTTCTATTCAACCAAATCTGCACAGTTTTAGCTGGTCAAGTTATTTGTAGTGACCGTAAAAGCAGACTTTTTGTTCTGGGTTGAAAAAGCATTCCCAAATTTGCCATTCTGAAAATAACTAGTTTGTGGTATTTGAGGCCTACTTGAAATCTATCCCAAAAAGTAAATTTTACATTGAAGGTATTGATAGTGTCATTCAGAAAAACCTAGGACACACGCTAGCGTGCTGATAGAAGTGTCATTCTGTGATTAAACCTATAACTGTCACACAGCGCAAAAAAAAACAGGTCTCACATCTCTATTCAACCAAATCTGCACAGTTTTAGCTGGTCAAGTTATTTGTAGTGACCGTAAAAGCAGACTTTTTGTTCTGGGTTGAAAAAGCATTCCCAAATTTGCAATTCTGAAAATAACTAGTTTGTGGTATTTGAGGCCTACTTGAAATCTATCCCAAAAAGTAAATCTTACATTGAAGGTATTGATAGTGTCATTCAGAAAAACCTAGGACACACGCTAGCATGCTGATAGAAGTGTCATTCTGTGATTAAACCTATAACTGTCACACAGCGCAAAAAAAAACAGGTCTCACATCTCTATTCAACCAAATCTGCACAGTTTTAGCTGGTCAAGTTATTTGTAGTGACCGTAAAAGCAGACTTTTTGTTCTGGGTTGAAAAAGCATTCCCAAATTTGCCATTCTCAAAATAACTAGTTTTGTGGTATTTGAGGCCTACTTGAAATCTATCCCAAAAAGAAAATCTTACATTGAAGGTATTGATAGTGTCATTCAGAAAAACCTAAGACACACGCTAGCGTGCTGATAGAAGTGTCATTCTGTGATTAAACCTATAACTGTCACACAGCGCAAAAAAAAACAGGTCTCACATCTCTATTCAACCAAATCTGCACAGTTTTAGCTGGTCAAGTTATTTGTAGTGACCGTAAAAGCAGACTTTTTGTTCTGGGTTGAAAAAGCATTCCCAAATTTGCCATTCTGAAAATAACTAGTTTGTGGTATTTGAGGCCTACTTGAAATCTATCCCAAAAAGAAAATCTTACATTGAAGGTATTGATAGTGTCATTCAGAAAAACCTAAGACACACGCTAGCGTGCTGATAGAAGTGTCATTCTGTGATTAAACCTATAACTGTCACACAGCGCAAAAAAAAATAGGTCTCACATCTCTATTCAACCAAATCTGCACAGTTTTAGCTGGTCAAGTTATTTGTAGTGACCGTAAAAGCAGACTTTTTGTTCTGGGTTGAAAAGGCATTCCCAAATTTGCCATTCTGAAAATAACTAGTTTGTGGTATTTGAGGCCTACTTGAAATCTATCCCAAAAAGAAACTCTTACAATGAAGGTATTGATAGTGTCATTCAGAAAAACCTAAGACACACGCTAGCGTGCTGATAGAAGTCTGATTCTGTGATTAAACCTATAACTGTCACACAGCGCAAAAAAAAACAGGTCTCACATCTCTATTCAACCAAATCTGCACAGTTTTAGCTGGTCAAGTTATTTGTAGTGACCGTAAAAGCAGACTTTTTGTTCTGGGTTGAAAAAGCATTCCCAAATTTGCCATTCTGAAAATAACTAGTTTGTGGTATTTGAGGCCTACTTGAAATCTATCCCAAAAAGAAACACTTACATTGAAGGTATTGATAGTGTCATTCAGAAAAACCTAAGACACACGCTAGAGTGCTGATAGAAGTGTCATTCTGTGATTAAACCTATAACTGTCACACAGCGCAAAAAAAAACAGGTCTCACATCTCTATTCAACCAAATCTGCACAGTTTTAGCTGGTCAAGTTATTTGTAGTGACCGTAAAAGCAGACTTTTTGTTCTGGGTTGAAAAAGCATTCCCAAATTTGCCATTCTCAAAATAACTAGTTTGTGGTATTTGAGGCCTACTTGAAATCTATCCCAAAAAGAAAAACTTACATTGAAGGTATTGATAGTGTCATTCAGAAAAACCTAAGACACACGCTAGCGTGCTGATAGAAGTGTCATTCTGTGATTAAACCTATAACTGTCACACAGCGCAAAAAAAAATAGGTCTCACATCTCTATTCAACCAAATCTGCACAGTTTTAGCTGGTCAAGTTATTTGTAGTGACCGTAAAAGCAGACTTTTTGTTCTGGGTTGAAAAAGCATTCCCAAATTTGCCATTCTGAAAATAACTAGTTTGTGGTATTTGAGGCCTACTTGAAATCTATCCCAAAAAGAAACACTTACATTGAAGGTATTGATAGTGTCATTCAGAAAAACCTAAGACACACGCTAGCGTGCTGATAGAAGTGTCATTCTGTGAATAAACCTATAACTGTCACACAGCGCAAAAAAAAAACAGGTCTCACATCTCTATTCAACCAAATCTGCACAGTTTTAGCTGGTCAAGTTATTTGTAGTGACCGCAAAAGCAGACTTTTTGTTCTGGGTTGAAAAAGCATTCTGAAATTTGCCATTCTCAAAATAACTAGTTTGTGGTATTTGAGGCCTACTTGAAATCTATCCCAAAAAGAAAATCTTACATTGAAGGTATTGATAGTGTCATTCAGAAAAACCTAAGACACACGCTAGCGTGCTGATAGAAGTGTCATTCTGTGATTAAACCTATAACTGTCACACAGCGCAAAAAAAAACAGGTCTCACATCTCTATTCAACCAAATCTGCACAGTTTTAGCTAGTCAGGTTATTTGTAGTGACCGTAAAAGCAGACTTTTTGTTCTGGGTTGAAAAAGCATTCCCAAATTTGCCATTCTGAAAATAACTAGTTTGTGGTATTTGAGGCCTACTTGAAATCTATCCCAAAAAGAAAATCTTACATTGAAGGTATTGATAGTGTCATTCAGAAAAACCTAAGACACACGCTAGCGTGCTGATAGAAGTTTCATTCTGTGATTAAACCTATAACTGTCACACAGCGCAAAAAAAAACAGGTCTCACATCTCTATTCAACCAAATCTGCACAGTTTTAGCTGGTCAAGTTATTTGTAGTGACCGTAAAAGCAGACTTTTTGTTCTGGGTTGAAAAAGCATTCCCAAATTTGCCATTCTCAAAATTGTGGTGAACGGGAACAATGAGGAAAACATCTAATAAGGGACGCGGACGCGGACGTGGACATGGTCGTGGTGGTGTTAGTGGACCCTCTGGTGCTGGGAGAGGACGTGGCCGTTCTGCCACAGCCACACGTCCTAGTGAACCAACTACCTCAGGTCCCAGTAGCCAGCAGAATTTACAGCGATATTTGGTGGGGCCCAATGCCGTTCTAAGGATGGTAAGGCCTGAGCAGGTACAGGCATTAGTCAATTGGGTGGCCGACAGTGGATCCAGCACGTTCACATTATCTCCCACCCAGTCTTCTGCAGAAAGCGCACAGATGGCGCATGAAAACCAAGCCCATCGGTCTGTCACATCACCCCCATGCATATCAGGGAAACTGTCTGAGCCTCAAGTTATGCAGCAGTCTCTTATGCTGTTTGAAGACTCTGCTGCCAGGGTTTCCCAAGGGCATCCACCTAGCCCTTCCCCAGGGGTGGAAGAGATAGAATGCACTAACGCACAACCACTTATTTTTCCTGATGATGAGGACATGGGAATACCACCTCAGCACGTCTCTGATGATGACGAAACACAGGTGCCAACTGCTGCGTCTTTCTGCAGTGTGCAGACTGAACAGGAGGTCAGGGATCAAGACTGGGTGGAAGACGATGCAGGGGACGATGAGGTCCTAGACCCCACATGGAATGAAGGTCGTGCCACTGACTTTCACAGTTCGGAGGAAGAGGCAGTGGTGAGACCGAGCCAACAGCGTAGCAAAAGAGGGAGCAGTGGGCAAAATCAGAACACCCGCCGCCAAGAGACTCCGCCTGCTACTGACCGCCGCCATCTGGGACCGAGCACCCCAAAGGCAGCTTCAAGGAGTTCCCTGGCATGGCACTTCTTCAAACAATGTGCTGACGACAAGACCCGAGTGGTTTGCACGCTGTGCCATCAGAGCCTGACGCGAGGCATTAACGTTCTGAACCTTAGCACAACCTGCATGACCAGGCACCTGCATGCAAAGCATGAACTGCAGTGGAGTAAACACCTTAAAAACAAGGAAGTCACTCAGGCTCCCCCTGCTACATCTTCTGCTGCTGCCGCCTCGGCCTCTTCTGCTGCTTCTTCCGCCGCCTCGGCCTCTTCCTCCGCCTCTGGAGGAACGTTGGCACCTGCCGCCCAGCAAACATGGGATGTACCACCAACACCACCACCTGCATCACCAAGCATCTCAACCATGTCACACGGCAGCGTTCAGCTCTCCATCTCACAAACATTTGAGAGAAAGCGTAAATTCTCACCTAGCCACCCTCGATCCCTGGCCCTGAATGCCAGCATTTCTAAACTACTGGCCTATGAAATGCTGTCATTTAGGCTGGTGGACACACACAGCTTCAAACAGCTCATGTCACTTGCTGTCCCACAGTATGTTGTTCCCAGCCGCCACTACTTCTCTAAGAGAGCCGTGCCTTCCCTGCACAAACAAGTGTCCGATAAAATCAAGTGTGCACTGCGCAACGCCATCTGTGGCAAGGTCCACCTAACCACAGATACGTGGACCAGTAAGCACGGCCAGGGACGCTATATCTCCCTAACTGCACACTGGGTAAATGTAGTGGTGGCTGGGCCCCAGGCGGAGAGCTATTTGGCGCACGTCCTTCCGCCGCCAAGGATCGCAGGGCAACATTCTTTGCCTCCTGTCTCCTCCTCCTCCTACTCAGCTTCCTCCTCCTCTTCTTCCACCTGCTCATCCAGTCAGCCACACACCTTCACCACCAACTTCAGCACAGCACGGGGTAAATGTCAGCAGGCCATTCTGAAACTCATATATTTAGGGGACAGGCCCCACACCGCACAGGAGTTGTGGCGGGGTATAGAACAACAGACCGACGAGTGGTTGCTGCCGGTGAGCCTCAAGCCCGGCCTGGTGGTGTGCGATAATGGGCGAAATCTCGTTGCAGCTCTGGGACTAGCCGGTTTGACGCACATCCCTTGCCTGGCGCATGTGCTGAATTTGGTGGTGCAGAAGTTCATTCGCAACTACCCCGACATGTCAGAGCTGCTGCATAAAGTGCGGGCCGTCTGTTCGCGCTTCCGGCGTTCACACCCTGCCGCTGCTCGCCTGTCTGCGCTACAGCGTAACTTCGGCCTTCCCGCTCACCGCCTCATATGCGACGTGCCCACCAGGTGGAACTCCACCTTGCATATGCTGGACAGACTGTGCGAGCAGCAGCAGGCCATAGTGGAGTTTCAGCTGCAGCACGCACGGGTCAGTCGCACTGCGGATCAGACCCACTTCACCACCAACGACTGGGCCTCCATGCGAGACCTGTGTGCCCTGTTGCGCTGTTTCGAGTACTCCACCAACATGGCCAGTGGCGATGACGCCGTTATCAGCGTTACAATACCACTTCTATGTCTCCTTGAGAAAACACTTAGGGCGATGATGGAAGAGGAGGTGGCCCAGGAGGAAGAGGAGGAAGAGGGGTCATTTTTAGCACTTTCAGGCCAGTCTCTTCAAAGTGACTCAGAGGGAGGTTTTTTGCAACACCAGAGGCCAGGTACAAATGTGGCCAGACAGGGCCCACTACTGGAGGACGAGGAGGACGAGGATGAGGAGGAGGTGGAGGAGGATGAGGATGAAGCATGTTCACAGCGGGGTGGCACCCAAAGCAGCTCGGGCCCATCACTGGTGCGTGGCTGGGGGGAAACACAGGACGATGACGATACGCCTCCCACAGAGGACAGCTTGTCCTTACCTCAGGGCAGCCTGGCACACATGAGCGACTACATGCTGCAGTGCCTGCGCAACGACAGCAGAGTTGCCCACATTTTAACGTGTGCAGACTACTGGGTTGCCACCCTGCTGGATCCCCGGTACAAAGACAATGTGCCCACCTTACTTCCTACACTGGAGCGTGATAGGAAGATGCGCGAGTACAAGCGCACGTTGGTAGACGCGCTACTGAGAGCATTCCCAAATGTCACAGGGGAACCAGTGGAAGCCCAAGGCGAAGGCAGAGGAGGAGCAAGAGGTCGCCAACGCAGCTGTGTCACGCCCAGCTCCTCTGAGGGCAGGGTTAGCATGGCAGAGATGTGGAAAAGTTTTGTCAACACGCCACAGCTAAGTGCACCACCACCTGATACGGAACGTGTTAGCAGGAGGCAACATTTCACTAACATGGTGGAACAGTACCTGTGCACACCCCTCCACGTACTGACTGATGGTTCGGCCCCATTCAACTTCTGGGTCTCCAAATTGTCCACGTGGCCAGAGCTAGCCTTTTATGCCTTGGAGGTGCTGGCCTGCCCGGCGGCCAGCGTTTTGTCTGAACGTGTATTCAGCACGGCAGGGGGCGTCATTACAGACAAACGCAGCCGCCTGTCTACAGCCAATGTGGACAAGCTGACGTTCATAAAAATGAACCAGGCATGGATCCCACAGGACCTGTCCATCCCTTGTGCAGATTAGATATTAACTATTTCCCCTTAACAATATATTATTCTACTCCAGGGCACTTCCTCATTCAATACTATTTTTAATTTCATTTTACCATTATATTGCGGGGCAACCCAAAGTTGAATGAACCTCTCCTCTGTCTGGGTGCCTGGGCCTAAATGTGTGACAGTGACCTGTTCCAGTGGTGGCTGACGTGAAGCCTGATTCTCTGCTATGACATGAATACAGATTCTGCGCTGACATAAGGCCAGATTCTCTGTTACGGGACCGCTCTCCTCTGCCTGGGTGCCTGGGCCTAAATGTGTGACAGTGGCCTGTTCCAGTGGTGGCTGACGTGAAGCCTGATTCTCTGCTATGACATGAAGACAGATTCTGCGCTGACATAAGGCCAGATTCTCTGTTACGGGACCTCTCTCCTCTGTCTGGGTGCCGGGGCCTAAATGTGTGACAGTGGCCTGTTCCAGTGGTGGGTGACGTGAAGCCTGATTCTCTGCTATGACATGAAGACTGATTCTGCGCTGACATAAGGCCAGATTCTCTGTTACGGGACCTCTCTCCTCTGTCTGGGTGCCGGGGCCTAAATGTGTGACAGTGGCCTGTTCCAGTGGTGGGTGACGTGAAGCCTGATTCTCTGCTATGACATGAAGACAGATTCTGCGCTGACATAAGGCCAGATTCTCTGTTACGGGACCGCTCTCCTCTGTCTGGGTGCCGGGGCCTAAATGTGTGACAGTGGCCTGTTCCAGTGGTGGGTGACGTGAAGCCTGATTCTCTGCTATGACATGAATACAGATTCTGCGCTGACATAAAACCAGATTCTCTGTTACGGGACCTCTCTCCTCTGCCTGGGTGCCTGGGCCTAAATGTGTTACAGTGGCCTGTTCCAGTGGTGGCTGACGTGAAGCCTGATTCTCTGTAATGACATGAAGAAAGATTTGGGGCTGACATAAGGCCAGATTCTCTTTTACGGGACCGCTCTCCTCTGTCTGGGTGCCGGGGCCTAAATGTGTGACAGTGGCCTGTTCCAGTGGTGGGTGACGTGAAGCCTGATTCTCTGCTATGACATGAAGACAGATTCTGCGCTGACATAAGGCCAGATTCTCTGTTACGGGACCGCTCTCCTCTGTCTGGGTGCCGGGGCCTAAATGTGTGACAGTGGCCTGTTCCAGTGGTGGGTGACGTGAAGCCTGATTCTCTGCTATGACATGAATACAGATTCTGCGCTGACATAAGGCCAGATTCTCTGTTACGGGACCTCTCTCCTCTGCCTGGGTGCCTGGGCCTAAATGTGTGACAGTGGCCTGTTCCAGTGGTGGCTGACGTGAAGCCTGATTCTCTGCTATGACATGAAGACAGATTCTGCGCTGACATAAGGCCAGATTCTCTGTTACGGGACCGCTCTCCTCTGTCTGGGTGCCGGGGCCTAAATGTGTGACAGTGGCCTGTTCCAGTGGTGGGTGACATGAAGCCTGATTCTCTGCTATGACATGAAGACTGATTCTGCGCTGACATAAGGCCAGATTCTCTGTTACGGGACCTCTCTCCTCTGTCTGGGTGCCGGGGCCTAAATGTGTGACAGTGGCCTGTTCCAGTGGTGGGTGACGTGAAGCCTGATTCTCTGCTATGACATGAAGACTGATTCTGCGCTGACATAAGGCCAGATTCTCTGTTACGGGACCTCTCTCCTCTGTCTGGGTGCCGGGGCCTAAATGTGTGACAGTGGCCTGTTCCAGTGGTGGGTGACATGAAGCCTGATTCTCTGCTATGACATGAAGACTGATTCTGTGCTGACATGAAGCCAGATTCTCTGCTATGGCATGAAGAGACTGATTCTCTGCTGACATGAAGCCAGATTCTTTGCTATGGCATGAAGAGACTGATTCTCTGCTGACGTGAAGCCAGATTCTCTGCTATAGGACCTCTGTCCAATTGATATTGGTTAATTTTTATTTTTTTTATTTTTATTTTAATTCATTTCCCTATCCACATTTGTTTGCAGGGGATTTACCTACATGTTGCAGCCCTCTAGCTCTTTCCTGGGCTGTTTTACAGCCTTTTTAGTGCCGAAAAGTTCGGGTCCCCATTGACTTCAATGGGGTTCGGGACGAAGTTCGGGTCGGGTTCGGATCCCGAACCCGAACATTTCCGGGAAGTTCGGCCGAACTTCTCGAACCCGAACATCCAGGTGTTCGCTCAACTCTAGTGGGTAGGTGTCTGTCAGTGAGTGTCTGTCAGTGAGTGAGTGAGTGGGTGTCTGTCTGTCAGTGAGTGTATGTGTGTCTGTCAGTGAGTTTCTGTGTACGTCATTCAGTGAGTGTCTGAGTGTGTGTCTGTCTGTCAGTGAGTGTATGTCTGTCAGTGAGTGTATGTGTGTCTGTCAGTGAGTGTAAGTGTACGTCATTCAGTGAGTGTCTGAGTGCGTGTCTGTCTGTCAGTGTGTGTCTGTCAGTGAGTGACATGAGGGGACGGCAAAATAGATCTTTGCCTAGGGCGGCAAAAATCCTTGCACCGGCCCTGTTTGGAATATCTCATAGTGCACAAGGCTGCCATTGTATGGTATGCTGGCTGTTATCTGTCTAATGGATAGATTGGGCACATACCTGGCTTTTGGCATATAGCCTTTGTGTGGTTGTCTATTGTATGTCGTAGATAATAGGAGTCTAAGATGCATCCAGCTTAATGCTGTTGCCAAACCTTTTTAACAGGGTTTCCATCAATTTCTAATAATTTCTAAAAATGCCTGTATTATTGAGATTTGGAATGTTTTACAGCTTCCCATTACAGCGTATGCAATATTAACCCTTTCATGACCAAGGGTCATTGATGCCCTAGTGTTCAGGTCAAAATTTACAAATCTGACATGCGTCACTTTATGTGTTAATAGCTTTGGAACACTTTTACTTATCCAAGCCATTCTGAGATTGTTTTCTTGTGACACATTGTACTTCATGATAGTCATATATTTGAGTCAATATATTTCACCTTTATTTATGAAAAAATCCAAAATGTCCCCAAAATTTTGAAAAATTCTCAATTTTCCAAATTTCAATTTCTCTGCTTCTAAAACAGAAAGTGATACCTAATAAAATATTTATTACTTAACATTCCCCATATGTCTAATTTATGTTGGCATCATTTTGGAAATGTCATTTTATTTTTTTAGGACGTTAGAAGGCTTAGAAGTTTAGAAGCAATTCTTAAAAGTTTTAAGAAAATTTCCAAAACCCACTTTTTAAGGACCAGTTCAGGTCTGAAGTCACTTTGTGGGGCCTACATAGTGGATACCCCCATAAATGACCACATTGTAGAAACTACACTCCTCAAGTTACTCAAAACTGATTTTAAAAACTTTGTTAACCCTTTAGGTGTTCCACAAGAATTAAAGGAAAATGTAGAAGAAATTTCTAAATTTCACTTTTTTGGCAGATTTTCCATTTTTATTACATTTTTTTCTTTAACACATTGAGGGTTAACAGCCCAACAAAACTCAATATTTATTACCCTGATTCCTCGGTTTACAGAAACACCCCACATGTGGTCGTAAACTGCTGTACGGGCACACGGCAGGGCGCAGAAGGAAAGGAATGCCATACGGTTTTGGAAGGCAGATTTTGCTGGATTGGTTTTCTGAACGCCATATGTTTGTTTTTTTCTGCCGATCGTCTTGTGCAGGGGCTCGTTTTTTGCAGAAAGTGTTGAGGTTTTAATTGGTACCATTTTTAGATACATAGGATTTTTTGATCATTCATTATTACACTTTATGGGGCAAGGTGACCAAAAAATTGGCTGTTTTGGAACAGTTTTCATTTATTTATTTTTACAGCGTTCATCTGTGGAGTTAGGTCATGTGATAGTTTTATAGAGAAGATCGTTACGGACGTGGCAATACCTGATATGTATACTTTTTCTTATTTATTTAAGTTTTACACAATAATAGCATTTCTGAAACCATAAAAATGATGTTTTAGTGTCTCCATAGTCTGAGAGCCATAGCTTTTATATTTTTTTGGCGATTGTCTTAAATAGGGTATCATTTTTTGCGGGATGAGGTGATGGTTCGATTGGTACTATTTCTGGGGTCATAAGCCTTTTTGATCGCTTGCTGTTGCACTTTTTGTGATGTAAGGTGACAAAAATAGCTTTTTTGGCACAGTTTTTTTTAATTTTTTATGGTGTTTATCGGATGGGGTCTATCATGTGATATATTTATAGAGACGGTCGTTACGGACGTGGTGACTCCTAATATGTGTATTTTATTTTTTCATTTTTTTTATAGGAAAAGGCAATTTCTTTTTTTAATTTACATTTTTATATATTTTTTTATTTTTATTTTTATTATTTTCACTTTCCTTTTTTATCAAGTCCCTCTTGGATCATGAAGATCCAGTGGGGCTGATGGCTGTACTATACTTTGCAATGCTCTTGCATTGCAAAGTATAATACCATTAGATGCCCTGTAGGTGGCAGCACCGGACGCCTTTGCCATGGCAACCGGATGCCTTTGCAAAGCGTCCGGTTGCCATGGCAACCATCGGGCGCTGCCATCACAGCGCTGCAGCGCTGATGGTTGAGAGAGGGAGCTCCCTCCCTCTATTAACCCCATGGATGCCGCAACCGCGGCATCTATGGGGTTACAGCAGAGTGTCAGCATAGAGCTGACACTCGCTGCTGATGGCGGCGGCGGCTCAGGAATGGAGCCGCCGCCATGACACACAGCAGGGGGACCGGGGGCAGCGCTGGAAAGGGGGGGGGTACGGCCGCCAACATTGAGGGAGGCTGGGGCAGGAGGGGCAGGGAGAATGCATGGGGCGGGGATGGGACGGACCGCATCAGGGGCAGACTACATGAATATGGATGGGGCGGGGGAACTGCATCAGGGGCAGGCGCGGACAAGGGGGTGTTGGAGGCGCACAGATAGGGGGGCACAGGAAGGGGGCACAGATCGGGGGCCACAGAGACACTACCTGATTTCAGGCTCTGATCTGCAGAGAGCAGATCAGAGCCTGAAACCGGCATTTTTTCACGCCGCGATCCGATTGGTTAGTCTGCACAGACTAACCAATCAGATCGATTGCCGGCAAGGGGCCACTCTGATTGGTCCCTTGCCGGCATTACTGCACTGTATGCTGTCCGTGACAGCAGCAGGGCAGGGGCAGAAGCTTTAATCCAAGCGCTTTGCAGCGCTTGGATTAAAGAGCTGGTTTGACGTTTATAGACGTGATAGCTGCACGGGGCATGTGCAAATATATCGCGTATATAAACGTATTGCTGTCATGAAGGGTATAAAGGTGCCATTAGAAAGTACAACAAGTCCTCATACAGGTATGTGAACAGAAAAATAAAAAAAGCTATGGCTCAAAGAAGGCAGGGCGTAAAAAACGCAGAGGCAAAAACAGAAAATTGCTGGGTCAGGAAAGGATTAGGTAAATGGCTGCTATCTGTAATTTTTTTCTCATTGGTTTCTAAGTTTAGCATTGCGTATACATTGCATATTCTGTATATTACAAGGTACTGTAGTAACAATGCAAAAAACAAAGACAGTCAGCACCTTCTAACAAAGTGTAAAAAAAACTGACAAATCTGCTTATATAAACAGGTACAAAAATGCATCATAGCTCTGTGGGAGATAAAATATATGTAGGCACTGAATGTTTAAATAATTTTACTACATACATTGCATTACTGTTGTGTTTGAAGCAGAACTTCAGAGAAACTCTTCACAAATCTAATGGGAAGTGACAGAGAACTGCTTGCCACTACTCAGTGTGTACACTGGTACAGGGAGAACAGTCAATCACTGTGTGGGTGGAGCAAGCAGGACTCTCACTGTCTCTTCTAGGAGTCCTGTCAGTATTTACTCTGCATTTACTAAGAAATAATGCACCAGATCATAGAGACCTATATGATATAGCTCAGCCTCTCTCCCTGTATCATACTGTATACTGCTCAAATAGAAGATGGTAATTCACCTCACATGTTCTCTCTAAAGGGATTATCACACAAATAAAAAAAAAAATATATATATTATATGTACACTCACCTAAAGAATTATTAGGAACACCATACTAATACGGTGTTGGACCCCCTTTTGCCTTCAGAACTGCCTTAATTCTACGTGGCATTGATTCCACAAGGTGCTGATAGCATTCTTTAGAAATGTTGGCCCATATTGATAGGATAGCATCTTGAAGTTGATGGAGATTTGAGGGATGCAAATCCAGGGCACGAAGCTCCCGTTCCACCACATCCCAAAGATGCTCTATTGGGTTGAGATCTGGTGACTGTGGGGGCCATTTTAGTACAGTGAACTCATTGTCATGTTCAAGAAACCATTTTTCCAGTCTTCAACAGTCCAATTTTGGTGAGCTCGTGCAAATTGTAGCCTCTTTTTCCTATTTGTAGTGGAGATAAGTGGTACCCGGTGGGGTCTTCTGCTGTTGTAGCCCATCCGCCTCAAGGTTGTGCGTGTTGTGGCTTCACAAATGCTTTGCTGCATACCTCGGTTGTAACGAGTGGTTATTTCAGTCAACGTTGCTCTTCTATCAGCTTGAATCAGTCGGCCCATTCTCCTCTGACCTCTAGAATACACAAGGCATTTTTGCCCACAGGACTGCCGCATACTGGATGTTTTTCCCTTTTCACACCATTCTTTGTAAACCCTAGAAATGGTTGTGCGTGAAAATCCCAGTAACTGAGCAGATTGTGAAATACTCAGACCGGCCCGTCTGGCACCAACAACCATGCCACGCTCAAAATTGCTTAAATCACCTTTCTTTCCCATTCTGACATTCAGTTTGGAGTTCAGGAGATTGTCTTGACCAGGACCACAACCCTACATTCATTGAAGCAACTGCCATGTGATTGTTTGACTAGATAATCGCATTAATAATTCTTTAGGTAAGTGTATATATATATATATATATATATATATATATATATAAAAACAGGCGTTATTCATATCATTTTAACTATATCAATGAATAAAATCTCTACATTTCAGTGTAATTTTAGATTCTTTGCTCACCGGTCTGCAGCTGTGGTCTCTCCAATTTCTGTGGGCGGGCATCAGCCTGTCACATAAGAAGATCAAGCACCTGCATCTCCCAGGAGTGCATTGCAGGAGGGCATTGCTAACCCTTTTCTCCTTCACATAGAGCCCCAACAATTCCACCTTTAGCAATATAATATGTAGTTCCCCCCTCCCCCAATTTCCCCCAATTTCCTTAACTATCTAGACAATGATATACTGTATCTATATATTTCTATAATGAGATGTATGTGGGCCGCTTCACTACTCTAGCACTGAAAAGAGGAAAGAAGCAGGGAAGCTACTGAACTTGTTAGTCCGCCAATAAAAGCGGGAGAAGGTAGAGCAGAAGAATAAACAGCAGGGGGAGCTACCAGAGATAAAATGCAATGCACATAAAAAAAAATGTAAGAAAAAATGAGCTATTTTTAATTGCACATATATTACATTAATGCTTCATTGCAAATGTTTTTTCTTAGTAAAATACTACTTTTTTGTCACATAATACATTTTAATAATTAAAAAATAATAATTAAATAATGAAGGTGGGGGGCAGCATATGGAATTTTAGAGCTTGTATTAAACTCAATGTTAAAAATTTGATTGCAGTGAGCTCCCCCTAGTGGTGGCTGTAGGCAAAGGCTCTGGTTGTGTGACAGGAAGTAAGGGAAGCAATTTAGTGCGAGGGACATCTCACCAGGGGCCCCATAGCAGTATTACAAAAAAAGCACAGGTTCAAAAGACACTTGTGTAAGCAACCCAAAATAACCTTTGTCGCTGATATTAGAGTCACTGGTGAAAAACATGGATTTTTCATGTTTCACATTCACTTGCTTTCTGTATTAAAGTCAATGGAAACTGACTGAGAAATAGATTGGAAAAACTGATGCGGACTGATGTGATTTTTCACTTGAGTTGCTTAATCCGTCACCCATTGACCTCAATGAAAAAAAAGGAAACATGAGTCATGACCAATGATGATGGAGCTGTATTTTTTACAGGTCTCAGAATCTATCAAAATATCTTTCTATTAACCAGTATTTCTTTAATGCAGGTACAGTATATCCTTATTTTACACGGCCCAAATGCATGTAAACCAATGAAGCAACTTTTCAAATTTCAAATTTTGTGTAGAAAGCTCTGCTCCACAATTACAGAATGAGTAGCCATGGTTACAGACTACAATCAGCCCCTATGTGTAGTCAGATCCTATGTTTTACCCCACTTCCTGCATCTTCTAATGTCTGTAGGTTACCAAGACAAGGGTTTTGAGCAGTTATTTTTTTTTTGCAAAAGAGGGCAGTAGTATCTTAGAAAGGCTGAGTTCACATCTGCAAAAAGAATTCCATTCTTCCATTCCTTCATGGAGTAGAAAAACAAAATTCAAGCTGTGGTAGATCCGTCAAGTGAGGGACTTCAACAGCCTCCGGTTGGACGAAATTGGCTCATAATAGGGTCTAGCAGGTTCTTCACGGTATCTGTCATATTTCCCCAAAAAATAATATGCTCTGTAAATATGACCAAATCTTCAATGGAGGCTCCAAATCTATAGAGCATTTTATCCTTATCACAGGAAGCATTCACACAGAGTTTGCAATGTCCACATTAACAAATATCATAGCAGTTATATGTTCTTTCTATAAGATTCTGTAATAGCAGTTCAAGCATAAAAGGTCCATCAAACCAACAGCTAAATGGATAAGAATTCTGACAACCACTATTGGGCACCAAAAATGTGCTCAAAGCAGTTGTCAATTGAAATTATTGGACTTCCTCTATAATTCTTGAACTTGTTGGGTTCTCCAGAGTGAGACCTTCTTCGTAGCTCTGCTCTGTGGTTAATATGGGGGACTGTCCATATATAAGCTATCTCTAAGATATGGCACTTGCCAATGAAGTACAGAAGCTTCTTGCCATATGGCCACAACATGGAGCAGAAGCTTCTAGCCATATCGCAATGTTCCTACACAATGGGGCTGACTGGTTTCTACAAAAGATGTAAGATGTTCACGATGCCCAGATGTGTATCAGGCAAAGATATACATGGATTTTTCTTGGAATCTATTATGTTAGGTCTTGTTTGGACAACCCAAACATAGGATAGAACATTGTGTATTACATTATGGATGAGACAAGCCGCCCAGCATCAATCTCTCATCTCCCCAGCAACCACAATGGCTGATTCCCCATTTCTTCTACGCGCTGTAACGAGACGTAATTATGATACGCTCTGTTTTCTTCCCCCAGCCTGAATGACAGCCCAGCAAATTGTGGTGTAATCTCTTCATACTTGCAGTTAGGAAATAAATACGGAGAAGTAAATTATAATAAACAATGCTAAACCCCTGGGAGGGGGAGAAACACATTCACATGCAAGGCAGACAATTCAGATGTTACATCTGGAAATGGCTGCCAGGGGGCTCGGCAGATTTAACGAAAATGAAGGGAAAATAGCTCAACACCTGCTGGATTTCTAAGTTCTTTTAAGTTGTTTTTGTTCTCTGGCATGAATTTTAAACTTAATTTTAATAGCTAATATAATCTCTAAGGTAATGCCGCTTTAAGAATTGAATTTGCTTTGGAATTGTTCAGAGGTCTGAGCTTGACACCAGCCCAGGTGAAACACCTGCTTTCTCTCCATATATAATTTCTCAGTGTGCGGTTTGTTGCATTTACTACAGCATCTCTTGATTTGGCTTGGATTCCAGGGCAGCAGTAGAATGAAATGTACTGTGTCCTTCGAAAACTTTGCAATGAATTTCTTCCAGGAGGAGACTTGACCGGAATACTGGATCTGTAAACAGTCGCCGTGAATACCAAACAGCTGAACCACATTGAACTTTAGCCACATATCGATGAGAGTGACTTCTACGGGCAATGGAGTAGGTTTTTTAACACAAGTTTAAATTAAGGTAGCCTAAACGTAGAGGAGTTAGAGATGTAGCAGCTACCAAAGGTACAACCTGTGTCACTATTTAGATAGAGTGCCACGATGCCCATATTTTATGTGGCATAAATTTTTTTTATCAAATGTATCAAAAATGTTTCAGGCATTGGTGGCATATCACTAGCATTGGCCACCAATGTCAGATAGGTGCGGCTTCTACCTCTGGGACCCGCTCCTATCTCTAAAATGGTCCCCTTAAATTGAAGATAGCACATCACGCAAGCACAGCCACCCTCTAATCACTTCTATAAAAGTTCCAATAATAGCTCAGCTATTTCCAGGACTCCAAAAGAAGAGAATGGAGAGCTTGCTTTGCATGATCGGTGATCTCTAAATTCACGTCTATGAGAGTTGTGAAAATAAGGATTGAGCATAGAATTCCCATAAAAGTGAATTGAGAGTGCATCACATATGCACAGTGCACTATGGAGATAGGAGTAGGTCCCAGAGGTGGGACCTACACCTATCTGAGATTGGTGGCGTATCCTAGCATTATGTCACCAATATCTGAGATGACACAACCTCTTTAATTTTATTTAACTTTCTCTCTCTCAGTCTCTTCAAAATTCGTCCAAATCAAATCATGAATAATTCTGATTTTGATAGACCTAAAATTTTAGCAAAATTTGGATCACATTTGATTTGTTAAGAATTTATTTGCTCACCTCTATATACCACCCAATGAGGCAATCGTGTAGAAAATGACTGTTCTTTCTGGCACAAAAATCAAATTAATGCAGCAAATACAAAATGTGGCACAAATCCAGAACAAAAGATGTTAGAAGTGAGACGCAACCACATTAATCAATTTACCACAGTCTTTAATAGAAGGAGGTTTGCTGGATTGACTCAATTGGTGAAAAAAAACAAAAAACAGGCAAATGAGGGGGGCCGTACCACACAGGATGGTCCATTCACTGACTGGAGAGTGGGGATCTGCCAGCACTGCATGTGAGCTGCAATCAACGGATTAAAGCTGATGGCTGTGCATGCTCAATATTGTACTGAGGTGTGTAGCTATAGCAGCCCGAACTCATAATGCACCCACCCAGGAGGAGAACTAAAAGAATGTATTGTCAGAGCCCCCTCAGCCGTATTATCCAATGGCATTATATACAGTAACACTGTAGGAAATGGAGCGGCTGCTAGGCCCCGTCCTAGAGAACGATCTTGGCTAGCCACAGAAGTGGGAGTTGCATGGGAGGAGGGGGTTGCGTAGCAGTTGCTGGGGTGGGGCGTTCGGTTTGGGGTGGGGCAACTGATTGTACATGCTTCTAACTCAGACTTACCAACAATCCTGGTTTTGCATATACCCCTGATAACAAGGTGTTTTTTTTAATATATACTGCTCAAAAAACATAAAGGGAACACTTAAACAACACAATGTAACTCCAAGTCAATCACACTTCTGTGAAATCAAACTGTCCACTTAGGAAGCAACACTGAGTGACAATCAATTTCACATGCTGTTGTGCAAATGGGATAGACAACAGGTGGAAATGATAGGCAATTAGCAAGACACCCCCAATAAAGGAGTGGTTCTGCAGGTGGTGACCACAGACCACTTCTCAGTTCCTATGCTTCCTGGCTGATGTTTTGGTCACTTTTGAATGCTGGCGGTGCTTTCACTCTAGTGGTAGCATGAGACGGAGTCTACAACCCACACAAGTGGCTCAGGTAGTGCAGCTTATCCAGGATGGCACATCAATGCGAGCTGTGGCAAGAAGGTTTGCTGTGTCTGTCAGTGTAGTGTCCAGAGCATGGAGGCGCTACCAGGAGACAGGCCAGTACATCAGGAGACGTGGAGGAGGCCGTAGGAGGGCAACAACCCAGCAGCAGGACCGCTACCTCCGCCTTTGTGCAAGGAGGAACAGGAGGAGCACTGCCAGAGCCCTGCAAAATGACCTCCAGCAGGCCACAAATGTGCATGTGTCTGCTCAAACGATCAGAAACAGACTCCATGAGGGTGATATGAGGGCCCGACGTCCACAGGTGCCCTGGCAAATTCGCCACTGGCGCCCTGTGCTCTTCACAGATGAAAGCAGGTTCACACTGAGCACATGTGACAGACGTGACAGAGTCTTGAGATGCCGTGGAGAACGTTCTGCTGCCTGCAACATCCTCCATCATGACCGGTTTGGCATTGGGTCAGTAATGGTGTGGGGTCGGCCCTCCATGTGCTCGCCAGAGGTAGCCTGACTGCCATTAGGTACCGAGATGAGATCTTAAGACCCCTTGTGAGACCATATGCTGGTGCGGTTGGCCCTGGGTTCCTCCTAATGCAAGACAATGCTAGACCTCATGTGGCTGGAGTGTGTCAGCACAGCAGATGAAGGCATTGATGCTATGGACTGGCCCGCCCGTTCCCCAGACCTGAATCCAATTGAGCACATCTGGGACATCACAGACTGTCCAGGAGTTGGCAGATGCTTTAGTCCAGGTCTGGGAGGAGATCCCTCAGGAGACCGTCCGCCACCTCATCAGGAGCATGCACAGGCATTGTAGGGAGGTCATACAGGCACGTGGAGGCCACACACACTACTGAGCCTCATTTTGACTTGTTTTAAGGACATTACATCAAAGTTGGATCAGCCTGTAGTGTGTTTTTCCACTTTAATTTTGAGTGTGACTCCAAATCCAGACCTCCATGGGTTAAAAAATTTGATTTCCATTTTTTTATTTTTGTGTGATTTTGTTGTCAGCACATTCAACTATGTAAAGAACAAAGTATTTCAGAAGAATATTTAATTAACTCAGATCTAGGATGTGTTTTTTTTGTGTTCCCTTTATTTTTTTGAGCAGTGTATATTCAAAACACATTTTACCAGTATCTGGAGAAGAAAAAAAATAATAAAAGTGAACAGAAAATGCACTCGACCCCAGTGTTTGACAGTCCTTGTAGGATTTTTAGCAACTGATTAGTGTAGGAAGGCGCAAGGGTCCGCCATTGACGGAAGGTATGTGTCACCGAGATTCCTGGCCTCGGAGAGGTAAGAGCCGGTAATTTTAAATGTCAGCGACAGTTAGTGCTGACTGACACTATTTGTTAGTTAGTGTGGCAGTAGAGCCGATCCGGGCCGGCTCTTATTGGGAGCAGCCACAGTGCAGGGTGGGTGGCTTCTCCCCATGCTCCAGGCCGGGTTTTGGCTGGGATATAAAAAGCCAGCCAGCAGTCTCAGCTGTGAGTCAGGCGGACTGGAGCGGAGCGGTGGGGGAGGACGCGCATGAAGAGGCCGGGCGGTGAAGGACTGGTGAGGAAAGGGTTAGTTGTTTGTGGGGGCGGGGTAGGAGGAAAGGCGGCAGTTGCTAGGGCGGCGGGGGGCGTGGCCGGAGCGGAGAAGGAGGAAGGAGGCGGAAGTGAGGTCAGTGCGGCCAGGGGATCCAAACGAGCAGGACGGACCTCAAGATGTCGGCGCCAGGGATGTCGGTGGAGGAGATGCTGGAGAGGTTGCGGCGAGAGGCGGAGGTGAGGGGGCCTGGCTGGCTGCAGGAACAGGTGGGCGCTTGCATTGTATCGCCTGCTCCGGTGGCTACCCCCATTGCTAAGGCTGCCCGACTGCGGCGGAGTATCCCGCCGGCACGCCTTAGCCCTGAAATCACCCCCCGGGCCCGGCGCCGAATAGGGAGCCCCCCTGTGGACCCTCGGCGGCGGAGAGCGGCCGCTCAGCCTCCTGCGAGCCGCTCTCGCCGTGGGAGGAATCCCGGTTCTCGGCGGGGCCCTGTGAGGAGCGGGACGTCCCTTCCCCCGTTCCCTGCAGCAGTGGACACGGATGCGGGACCAGGAACGGTGGACCGGCCCAGTCCTTCCTTAAGCGTGCGGTCCACTCGGCAGTCAGAAAGCATCAGGGTTCCTCGGGCTGCTCTGAGGGGAGAGGAATACCAGGGCAGGCCCAGAGAAGATTCCAGCAGTGTGGAGGAAGATCCCCTTGCGGCGGTGGGTGCTGCGGTCTCGTCCAGGCGTCCAGCAAGCGTGGTGCAGAGGGTCGTGCAGATGGTCCAGGAAGAGCAGCCGTCGACATCCAGGAGCTTTGATGGTGAAGTGGCATTACGGCGGGAGTCAGGATCTACGGCAGCGGGAGTCACAGCGCCCGTGGTGCCTGGTGAGATTGGTTGGGGATCTGTTTTAGCTCAGGGTTTCCCGGGTGGGGGGGGGTGGTAACATGGGTGAATTTAGTAAAGGGTTGGGGCAGTTTTTGGGGGGATTGGCGGGTTGGTTGTCAGGTATGGGTGCTGGTGCTGGGTCTCCATTGCTGGGGTCTCCATTGCCGGGGTGGGGAGTGGTGCCGGGGCTAGGGTCAGGGACGCAGGTTGTTACGGCAGGGGCAGGGTCGGTGTCAGTGGAGACGCAAGCGGGGGGGGAGGAGGAGGTGCAGAGTTTGGATGATAGGGCTCGGGGTGAGGTGTACGTGTGCTTTGAGGGGCCGCTGGGGGCTCATTTAAAGCAGGAAGTGGGAGAAAATATCTGGAAGGGGGAGTATGTGGAGATATTCTCGCTGCTCCAGTTGGAAAGGTTTAACCTGGATAGGGGTAAGAAGGATGAAGGGAAAAAGGAGGATGAGGATAAGCGTAGGCATCGATTGATCCCATGTACCTTTGCTAATTGGCTACAGGCGTTTGCCATATTAGCAAGTGTTATTGGGGAACGGGCGCCGGAATGCTGTTCGGCGCTGTTTTGCTACCAGGACGCTATTGGGGAGGCTTATAGGGTGTATGGTGGGGTGGGCTGGCTCCGTTATGACGAGCAGTTCCGGCAGCGTAAGGCGGTGAGGCCTGATATCCGGTGGGATCATAAGGATATTGGGTTGTGGTTGAGGGTGACGGCGCCTCCTAGGGCTGGGCAGTCCTTTCGTGGGGAGTCCGGGGGGTCATCCCCTGGGGCGTTGGCAGCGGCATCGGCGAAAGGGTTGTGCTTCCTTTTTAATGAAGGGAATTGCAGATTTGGTGCCAAGTGCAAATTTAAGCACGAGTGCACGGGGTGTGGGGGAGCCCATGGAGCTAACCGTTGCTTCAAAGGGGGTAAGAATAGGGGGGGTGATGGTGCTGGAAAAGGGATGGACGCCGGTGCGGGTGGAAGAGATGCAGGTGTTCCTAGATAGATATCCGGATCGGGTTGCGGCCGGGTTGTTGGGGGATGGTTTTAGGTTTGGCTTTTATATTCCATCAGTGGTTACGGCGGGGCCTACGGTTCTTAAGAATCTTAGGTCCGCGCTTGTTCACGCGGGTGTTGTGGCGGAAAAGTTAAAGAAGGAGGTGGAGTTGGGGCGGATGGCGGGTCCATTCAAGGAGCCGCCGATTCTGGGATTGAGGGTGTCCCCGTTAGGTGTGGTGCCTAAGAAGGAGCCGAATAAGTTTCGGCTCATTCATCATTTGTCTTATCCAAGAGGTGCGTCGGTCAATGATGGTATAGATCCTGAACTTTGTTCGGTGGTGTATACCTCCTTTGATGCGGCTGTAAGATGGGTGAGGCGGTTGGGGCAGGGGACGTTGATGGCTAAGGTGGACGTGGAGGCGGCCTTTCGATTGCTTCCGGTACATGTGGAGAGCATGGGTTTGTTGGGTTGTTTTTGGGGTGGCGAATATTTTGTGGATAGGTGTTTGCCAATAGGGTGCTCTCTGTCATGTGCATATTTTGAGACCTTTAGCTCATTTTTGGAATGGGTAGTGGTGGAAGTTTCAGGTTGTTCATCCGTTATCCATTATTTAGACGATTTTTTGTGTTTAGGGCCGGCGAATTCGCGGGTGTGTTCGTTGTTGCTGCACACGGTGCAGTCGGTTTTTGCGCGATTTGGGGTACCATTGGCGCAGGAGAAAACGTTGGGGCCGGTGACAGAGTTGTGTTTTTTGGGGATTGTTATAGATACTGAGCGGATGGAGTGCAGGCTTCCGCAGGATAAGCTGGTGGATTTGCGTTTGGAGATTGATAGGGCCTTGGTCAGGGAGAAGATTAGGGTGAGGGATTTGCAGTCATTGTTGGGTAAATTAAATTTTGCTTGTCAAATTATGCCAATGGGTAGAATTTTTTGTAGACGACTGGCTGCTGCTACGGCGGGGGTGTTAGCGCCGTATCATTATATCAGGTTACGCAAGGAGTTAAAAGGGGACTTAAGGGTGTGGGCGGAGTATTTGGGTCAGTACAATGGCAGGTCTTTAGTGATGGCGGAGTTGTGTGATAGTGTGGAGTTCGAGTTGTACACTGATGCGTCGGGGGGAGTGGGTTTTGGGGCGTATTGCCAAGGACAATGGTGTGCGGGAGTATGGCCGGATTCGTGGGTAAGTCGGGGTTTGGTGAGGAACATGGCGTTGTTGGAACTTTTTCCCATTGTGATGGCGGTAGTATTGTGGGGTGAGAAATTTGAAAACAGGAAGGTGCGTTTTCATTGTGACAATTTGGGGGTGGTTCAGGCTATCAACAGTTTGTCCGCATCTTCCCCGCCGGTGGTTAGGCTGTTACAGTTTCTGGTATTACGATGTTTGTCGATTAACATGTGGTTGGTGGCAGAACATGTGGCTGGAGTGGCTAATTCAGTGGCGGATTCTCTTTCTCGTTTACAGTGGGAGCGGTTCCGGCTTCTTGCGCCAGAAGCGGAGCTGGAAGGTCTGGAGTGTCCGCCGTGGCTGTGGGGGATCCTGGAGGAGAAGTGATGGGGATGTTGAGGGATTCGTTGAGCCCGGGTACTTGGAGGGAGTATGGTAAGGCGTGGGCGACCTGGGAATCTTGGAACGGATCCTGGGGGGCTGGTGTTGGGGATGGTGATGTGAGGTTGTTGATGTTGTTAGGACAGTTGAAGGGCGAAGGGTGGTCGGTGTCAAAGGTGAACCACTTGATTGCGGGGGTAGCGTTTGGCTTTAAGTTGCGGGGGTTGCCGGATTTGACTAAGGGTTTTTGGGTTAGGCAGGTGCTGAAAGGGTGGCGTAGGGGGGCAGGCAGGGTGCCGGATTATCGGAGGCCGGTGTCCTTCGAGTTGCTTGTGTAAATGGGGGAGAAGTTGAGTGGTGTTTGTAGTTCTGGTTGGGAGTTAGTGCTGTTCAGGGCGGCATTTGCTTTGGCGTTTTTCGGTGCTTTTCGCTTGGGGGAGTTGGTGTGTGACAGTGTGAGTAGAGCGGGGGGACTTAGGAGTGAAGATGTTGAGTTAGCGGGGGATAGGGTGTATGTCCGGATTCGGAGGTCAAAAACTGATCAGGAGGGCAGGGGGCAGCGTTTTACGTTGTTCCCGGTACCAGGTTGTAGTATGTGTCCGGTGCGGTGTGCAGGGTCTTATGGGGCGGGGCTACAGAGTAATGAGGTTCCTTTCCTTAGGCATGAGGACGGCTCCTTCTTGTCTAGGTTTCAGTTCCTGGCGGTTTTTAAAAAATGTTTGAAGCTTTTGGGTGTGCCGGTTAAGGAGTATTCTGGTCATTCGTTCAGAATTGGTGCGGCAACTGAGGCAGCCAGGTGGGGCGCCAGTGAGGAGGTGATTAGGAGGATTGGGCGTTGGGAGTCTGTGCGTTTCAAATCATATGTGAGGCCTGCTTTATTGTAGTGGTACGGTTGGTGATAGGTGGGTTTTTAATTTGTTCTTTTTTGTGTTCACAGGTCGGACGGTGGCGGCTTTGGTATGGATTCTGGGGCACTCCTATGTGTTCTGGGGTGCGATCAGAGCAGATGTGAGGCCGAGTGGGCGACAGTTGGGTTTTAGTCCGGAGTGCGCTACGGTCAGGTGGTTAGGTGTTAGAGGTATGTTGTGGGGTGGAGTTTTGCGGGAGGTGCATCATTTCGTGCGATTGGATCGTCCTCCGGATGTGTTAGTTTTACATGTGGGGGGGAATGATTTTTGTAAGCGTCCTTTTCGGGAATTGGTCCGTGACGTCAAGTTTGACTTGCTCAGTATTTGGGCGTTGTTTCCAGGGATCATAACAGTTTGGTCAGACATTGTGCCGCGGAAGGCGTGGAGGGGTGCGAGGTCAGTGGAGAGCCTTAATAAGGCTTGGATTAAGGTGAACAGAGCAGTTGGCCGGTTTATGGCGAGGAATGGGGGTGTGGTGGTGCGGCATGAGGTGTTGGAGAAAGGTGAGGGTGCATTTTGGAGAGCAGATGGAGTGCACCTGAATGCGGTGGGTACGGATTTGTGGGCTCTGGGGCTCCAGAGTGGTGTTGAAATTGCTTTGCGTGTGTGGAGGGACGCGCAGGGTTGAGGTGGAAAGGTGCGCGTTCTTGGAGGCGGGGGAGGTCCTTGAAGTGGAGGAATATGGTGGTACCTGAGGATGGGAGGGCCCCGCGGGAGGGGCTGGACTCTCATTGAGGAGCTGGTAGGAACTAATTACGCGTTCCATCAGTTGCTGCCTCCGAGCTGGGTTCAACGGCTGGGGGCAAGATGGAGACGCAGGTGTTCCAGCGTTTATGGAGTTATTGGGGCTTCTAGGACCTCCCTCGTCATGGGTTAACTTATGTTATTTATTTTGTATGTATTCAATAAACGGACAATAAAAAGATAGAGTCTCTGAAAAATATACTAGTCTCCTCTAGCGCTGCAAATCCAAAGACAATGTGGGAAAAGTCTATTACTTGACGAAAATGTATAGAAAAAGACTGCGCTGCAAGAGGAAAATCTTCTCTATGTATAAAGTTCGTTTTTTGAATCTTCAACTAGTAGGATCACATGCCACCTCACGGTCCAACATTAGTGTGCAAACCTGTAGATGATGAGAAAACGCACTATGGTGTAGCAGGTTCCAAGCATCTAACGCTCCATGTGAACAGGTTATACTCACAGGATTCCTGGTAAGTGAAGGCGTGTAGAAATCTCGATGGTATCAAGGTAGAACTCTGCTAAAAGAGAGGACTATAGCGTAGTATGTCACAACACTTAGTCTGCCTGCAAACAGATTATACTCACAGGGCTTCACTTGTCAGGTGCGTATGTAAAATCTATTATAGACAGCTCAGATCCTGGATTACAGCCAACATCGATGTCCAAAACCTCTCAGAGAAAAGGTCGCAAGAGAAGTATGTGCGCACCAAAGGTCAGATAAAAACAATTTAATATTGGCAAAAAGTACAACTATAAAACATATAAAAATCTGGAGTATTGCCCGACCCGGGTTTCGCGATGATGCTTCGTCTGGGGCTTGATTGGTAATTGCATACCACTGTGTTTTAAATAGACAGGGAACCTCCCCTGGATCACATCATAGGCTCTTCCAAAAATACAGGTTAAAACAAATCATACACACAGAGTAAAACTAATACAATAAAAAGGACTGGAACCGAACCGGACAGCTAACGGCGAATATGTTAAAATAAGCAATTATTAATGTCACATTCAATATTAAGCCCTTGTGGTTGAATGGTGCCCATACGAAACATCCACTCAACCTCTTTTTTATTTATTATGGCAATAAAATCCCCCCCTCGAATAGGGTTATGTACTAATTCTAAACCAGTAAAAAGGAGACCCTTCGGATTTTTGTCATGGTGAATCTTAAAATGTAACGAAACACTATGGGTCTCAAGACCTTTTTTAATATTACGAATGTGTTCCTGCACCCGAGTCTTAAGGCTCCGTGTAGTCCTGCCCACATATTGGAGGCCACAAGGGCACTCCAAAAGATAAATCACTCCAACATTATTGCAGGAAAATTGCCCCTTGATTTTGAATGTGGTCTCTTTTGTTTTTTTAGATATAATTTGATCTACACACTTTTCTCGTTGTTTCGGGATACGGTTTTTGCAGGGTAGGCAAAAACCGCACCATGTGAACCTGCTCTTATTAGTACTGGTGCGCTTTTTGTTGGTAGCAAGACTAGCACTACGGACCAATTTGTTGGAGAGATTGTCTGCTCTTTTGAATACTACAGGAGGCCTGACCGGTAAATCTTTACTAAGTACAGGGTCATTCTGAAGAATATGCCAATTTTTTTGGATCATATTTTTAATACAGCCTATTTTACTATTATACTGGGTCAGAAAAGTATACCTGAAATCTTTTTTTGTTGCCTTTTTATCATCATTGATCTGGGGCTTATTCTCAAAACGTTTCTGTTCAATTTCATCTTTACAATGGTCTAGAAAACCTTTTTCATAGCCCTTTTCCAAAAATCTATGTTTGACCATCTGCCCCTGTTCTCTGTAATCATCTAGTTTGGTACAATTTTTTGAAATACGTTGGAATTGGCTTTTGGGTATGTTTTTGAGCCAAGATGGATGATGGCAACTATTAAGTTCAATATATGTATTGACATCTACTGCTTTAAAAAAAGTCTTGGTTTTGAGTCTATCATCCTCTACAAAAATGACCAAATCAAGAAAATCTACAGAGATAGCACTAATATGATGAGTAAATTTAAGGTTAAAACTATTGACATTAATAGCCGCTAGAAAGCTATCTAGACCCTCCCTCTCACCTAACCAGATGAGAAGGCAGTCGTCTATGTACCTTCGCCATACAAAAAGCTGCCCCTTTCCTAAATCTTTTTTAAGGATCTGATCAATATTTTCCCTTTCCCACATCGTCATAAAAAGATTGGCGAGGCTTGGGGCGAACTTCGCCCCCATCGCCACACCAGAATGCTGAAGATAAAAAGTGTCTTTATATAAAAAATAGTTGTGGGTGAGGCAAAAATCTACACATTCCATAATAAAATTCTTTTGATCTGCTCCCATTTCTGGATCATTATTGAGGGCTTCTCTAACCCCTTTCATCCCCAAAAGGTGGGGAATGCAGGTGTATAGAGACGATACATCAACCGTGGCTAACCACAGGGATCCATGCACTTCACCAATTTCTTCAATGAGGTCAATCACACTAGAGGAGTTTTTTAGGTAAGAGGGGGCCACAGTCACATATTTCTGTAAAAAGGAATCGATGTATTCAGGGACTCTACTCTACTGAGCAGTAGAGTCTCCGAATACATCCGAAGCGCACCAGTACTAATAAGGGCAGGTTCACATGGTGCGGTTTTTGCCTACCCTGCAAAAACCGTATCCCGAAACAACGAGAAAAGTGTGTAGATCAAATTATATCTAAAAAAACAAAAGAGACCACATTCAAAATCAAGGGGCAATTTTCCTGCAATAATGTTGGAGTGATTTATCTTTTGGAGTGCCCTTGTGGCCTCCAATATGTGGGCAGGACTACACGGAGCCTTAAGACTCGGGTGCAGGAACACATTCGTAATATTAAAAAAGGTCTTGAGACCCATAGTGTTTCGTTACATTTTAAGATTCACCATGACAAAAATCCGAAGGGTCTCCTTTTTACTGGTTTAGAATTAGTACATAACCCTATTCGAGGGGGGGATTTTATTGCCATAATAAATAAAAAAGAGGTTGAGTGGATGTTTCGTATGGGCACCATTCAACCACAAGGGCTTAATATTGAATGTGACATTAATAATTGCTTATTTTAACATATTCGCCGTTAGCTGTCCGGTTCGGTTCCAGTCCTTTTTATTGTATTAGTTTTACTCTGTGTGTATGATTTGTTTTAACCTGTATTTTTGGAAGAGCCTATGATGTGATCCAGGGGAGGTTCCCTGTCTATTTAAAACACAGTGGTATGCAATTACCAATCAAGCCCCAGACGAAGCATCATCGCGAAACCCGGGTCGGGCAATACTCCAGATTTTTATATGTTTTATAGTTGTACTTTTTGCCAATATTAAATTGTTTTTATCTGACCTTTGGTGCGCACATACTTCTCTTGCGACCTTTTCTCTGAGAGGTTTTGGACATCGATGTTGGCTGTAATCCAGGATCTGAGCTGTCTATAATAGATTTTACATACGCACCTGACAAGTGAAGCCCTGTGAGTATAATCTGTTTGCAGGCAGACTAAGTGTTGTGACATACTACGCTATAGTCCTCTCTTTTAGCAGAGTTCTACCTTGATACCATCGAGATTTCTACACGCCTTCACTTACCAGGAATCCTGTGAGTATAACCTGTTCACATGGAGCGTTAGATGCTTGGAACCTGCTACACCATAGTGCGTTTTCTCATCATCTACAGGTTTGCACACTAATGTTGGACCGTGAGGTGGCATGTGATCCTACTAGTTGAAGATTCAAAAAACGAACTTTATACATAGAGAAGATTTTCCTCTTGCAGCGCAGTCTTTTTCTATATATGTATTCAATAAACGGCTGCTGTGGCCGATTAAATCCAAGCAGTGGTGTGGTGTGTTTATTTCCTGGGTTAGGATGGGGGTTGGGGGTAGGATGATGGTTGAGCTAGTGGGACTGAACAAATAGCCAGTGCCCTCTTCAAGTCAGACCGGACTGGAGCGGAGCGGTGGGGGAGGACGCGCATGAAGACGCCGGGCGGTGAAGGACTGGTGAGGAAAGGGTTAGTTGTTTGTGGGGGCGGGGTAGGAGGAAAGGCGGCAGTTGCTAGGGCGGCGGGGGGCGTGGCCGGAGCGGAGAAGGAGGAAGGAGGCGGAAGTGAGGTCAGTGCGGCCAGGGGATCCAAACGCCCACCCACCCGACCCTAGTGGAGGTGGAATGAGGGGAGCGTTGTTGTGTTATATGTCGCGGCAGTCGTGGAGGCGGGGGAGGTCCTTGAAGTGGAGGAATATGGTGGTACCTGAGGATGGGAGGGCCCCGCGGGAGGGGCTGGACTCTCATTTAGGAGCTGGTAGGAACTAATTACGCGTTCCATCAGTTGCTGCCTCCGAGCTGGGTTCAACGGCTGGGGGCAAGATGGAGACGCAGGTGTTCCAGTGTTTATAAAGTTATTGGGGCTTCTAGGACCTCCCTCGTCATTGGTTAACTTATTTTATATATATTTTGTATTTATTCAATAAACGGCTGCTGTGGCTGATTAAATCCAAGCAGTGGTGTGGTGTGTTTATTTCCTGGGTTAGGATGGGGGTTGGGGGTAGGATGATGGTTGAGCTAGTGGGACTGAACAAATAGCCAGTGCCCTCTTCATGGATTATCCTCCACTTCACAGTGAAGCTGTGGTTTTGGGAGCTCTCTGCGTTGAGGTCTGAAGGTCGTGTGTCAGGCGAGAAGGCCGCCTTACAGCTTGCAAGTGGACTTTCTCAGGCTGAGCATTCAGCCGGGTGTGAACTGACACCCAGGATACCAGGTGAATGTTATTTAGTTTTTTCTGTGTGTGAACAAGCACCAAGCCTGAAAAGGGACTGTTCTGTTCTATTATGAGTGTGAATAAACTCTGAAGATTGATTTAAAACCTGATCCATTGCCGCTATATTGCGTCCGCTAACCTGCCTACCAGAGAGAATCCCCACATAAGATAAAGAGGCTTTTCCAGACTGTTCCAGATTAAAAAAACTAAGGGGGGGTCATTTATTAAGACCGACGTTTTATCTACCGGTCTTAATAAAGCCCTGCACTGGCGGTGGATCTGCTGCAGTTATTTAGAGGCGCCCTTCCTTGCTGTCTTACATTTAGACCCTTTTCTATGCCTAAACCAGGGGATATGATAGAAACTTTTAAATACATAAAGGGAATCAACTCGGTAAAGGAGGAGAGCATATTTAAAAGAAGAAAAACTGCTACAAGAGGACACAGTTTTAAATTAGAGGGGCAAAGGTTTAAAAGTAATATAAGGAAGTATTACTTTACTGAGAGAGTAGTGGATGCATGGAATAGCCTTCCTGCAGAAGTGGTAGCTGCAAATACAGTGAAGGGGTTTAAGCATGCATGGGATAGGCATAAGGCCATCCTTCATATAAGATAGGGCCAGGGGCTATCCATAGTATTCAGTATATTGGGCAGACTGGATGGGCCAAATGGTTCTTATCTGCCGACACATTCTATGTTTCTATGTTTCTATAAGTCTCATTCACAAGTCAGTTTTTTGGTCAGTGATTTCCATCAGTGATTGTGAACCAAAACCAGGATTGGAGCCTCCACAGAGATGAGGTATAAGGGAAAGATCTGCACCTGTTCTGTGTTTAGAGTCGCACCTGGTTTTGGCTCAAAATCACTGATGGAAATCACTGACCAAACACTGACGTGTGAATGAGGCTTTTCTCTGATAATATTTAAGGAATTTCAAAACTTATTAAAACAAAACACGTTTTCCAACATTAGGCTTTCTTATTAACTTTTGTAAACTAAGCTGAAAAAAATAGAATTATGGTCTTGATGTGATAAGACATGCCTGACATGTCTGTGACAGACAGAGCAATAAGACACACGAGCCAGGGTCTTGTAGGAACAGTATAGGTATTGTGAAGAAGATATATTTAGTTAGGTAGATTAAACCGCTAGGCAGGAAGTCAGGTTTTATCAATAGGGACATCATACAGCTAATCATACATAGAGGCTAAATAAACAATACTCTATTTTTATGTGCAGAAGCCAATTTTTTTTCTTCCAAAAAACCTGTTGCAAAACGTCTACGGTTTATACTAGCGCACTAAGCGTATGCGTAGTTTGGTTGCACTAAGGAAATGTCCAATTAAGCTTGTATTTTTTTTTTTTATAGGAAACCTGTTGCAATTTTTCTACTGTTAATAAGTGCAAAAATAAGTGTATTTTAGTGTATTAATAGCAGTGTACCACTCAAGAGATGTCCTATTGTGCCTGTTTATTTTATTCTTAAAAACCTGTTCAAAGCTTCTACAGTTTATAAAAGTGGACAAATAAGCAGATTTTCCAGCAGCAGCGTATAGTTGTTTTTCTTGTTTTTTTTTCCCCCCAAAGCAAGTGTTGAAATATTTATTACAAAAATTCTATTTAGACTAGTGTACCTAACTGACATATTGTTCGGGGTCATAGACTCATAATAGAGGACTCTTGGTGCAGGCTGGCCTCTGTCAGACCTAGGACAGATGTGTGGGAGTACCATGTGGTCATTTGGCTACAGAGAGCCGCCCTCCCTTATTTTGAATTTGTCCAAGTGCTATTTTTTTTTTTTTCCCAAAAAAATTATCAAAAAATTGGTTTGCCTTTAAAAAAAAATATTACAATTTTACTCTAATTCTAGGTCTTTACTAAAGTTCACAAAATATGTGTGAAGACTAGATTCCCACTTGATACACGACAGGTCTTTACAACTCTGTGATACAGTAATGCCTTCACTAACACAGTTGTAATTTGCATTGCTGGTGTGAAATGTGTTTGCTGCTATATCCACCCCTTATCTTGCAGCAATGTACAATGGGTTCAGTAACACTGCTAGAACGCAGTGAGATGCCCGACTACAAGATCCTAATGTTACATGGTAACATAGTTTATAAGGCTGAAAAAAGACCTGTCCATCCACTTCAGCCTGTTATCCCGCAAGTTAATCCGGTTTGTAGATAAAAAGGGGCAATTTCTCAGTGCTTGCAAGAATGTAATGTGTATGTAAGCTTAGATAATATTATAAAACAGACCACATGCAATCACATGGTTAAATCCTAATCCTGTTACACCTAGCAGCTCCAGTTTCTCTGCAACTGCTGCGCCCTCTGTACTTGTGTGATCAACAGGGCAAGGCAGTGTAAGGCTGCATTCACACGTCTGTGGTGTGTTGCGGACCCGCAAATTGCGGGTCCGCAACACACCCGCCCGGCACCCCCATAGAAATGCCTATTCATGTCCGCAAGCTGCGGACAAGAATAGGACATGCTCTATCTTTTTGCGGAGCTGCAGACCCAAAGATCGGGGCCGCGCACCGCAAATGCGGACAGCACACTGTGTGCTGTCCGCATCCATTCCGTCCCCATAGAGAATGAATGGGTCCGCACCTGTTCCGCAAAATTGCGGAACGGATGCGTACCATTTTGCGGACGTATGAATGGAGCCTTAACGTGATCAATCCTGGCCCTGTCAATCAAAGTGCAAAGGGTGCGGCTGTTGCAGAGAGGCAAGAGCCTGTAGTTGTAAAGGCAACGCCCCCGTTGCTCCCAGAGGCTTATTTGCATATGTTAAAACTTCCTTTTTCTCAGAAATGCGGCACTTATTAACATGGGACCAACACAGATGCCTTCAGCTGCCAAGTGCACATGTAACAGGTCAGCCATTGTCAAAGGTACAAGTCTGCCTTCTAATATACCCCAAATTCCTAAATATTCTCTCCCTACAATCTTATTTTTCTCTCTATAATCTTATTATATTGTCCCTCCCTATTACCTATTCTCTCCCTATAATCTTCTAATATTGTCCCTCCCTATTACCTATTCTCTCCTTATAATCTTCTAATATTGTCCCTCCCTATTACCTATTCTCTCCCTATAATCTTCTAATATTGTCCCTCTCTATCACCTATTCTCTCCCTATAATCTTCTAATATTGTCCCTCCCTATTACCTATTCTCTCCTTATAATCTTCTCAAACTGACCCTCCCTATCACCAATTTTCTATCTATAATTTTCTTATATTGTCCCTCCCTATTACCTATTCTCTCCCTATAAGCTTCTAATATTGTCCCTCCCTATCACCTATTCTCTCCCTATAATCTTCTAATATTGTCCCTCCCTATTACCTATTCTCTCCCTATAACCTTCTAATATTGTCCCTCCCTATCACCTATTCTCTCCCTATAATCTTCTAATATTGTCCCTCCCTATCACCTATTCTCTCCCTATAATCTTCTTATACTGTCCCTAGCACAGAGATTTAGTCTGCAGAGACAGAACCACAGCAAAGTTCTCAAGTACTAAGAAGAATTACATTCTGTTCCTTCTGCACAGGCACCTCCCTGCCTGCTGCCCCTCTTGATTGGGTGATCTAGTCTGTCTGTCAGCTAATTAGGGCAAGCGCCTCCCTCCCCACTTCCTCCCAGTGTCACGTAGGCCTCCCTTGTAGTAATGCCCTACAATTCTCACAGTAAAACGGTCCTGTGCTCCGTTTTATGCAATTCGTCCAAAGTGAATCCAGAATGTTATAAATCGATTTGCTCATCCTTAGTTTGCGTTCATCATTGAACTCCTATCCTGGTGATTCTACAAGTGTCCTATGCTGGGCCAGGACAATGCTGCACTGGAATCGTGGGAAGCCAGGTGACTTTTTTTTTTCAGACAGGTCCAGTACAACTACAAAAAACAACTCCTTAAAAAATGCCCCTAATCGTGATGGTTACTTTGTGGCTTTGATTTATAATTACAAATGAAAGAACCGAAATGTAACATGAATTTGGACATTAACAGATGGCAAACCGTTAACATAATATGAGAAGAAAACCTCTTGTAGACTTGAGACTTAAGCCTTAGGGACCTCCATCCATATTTTACTGTGAATTATTGATTTTGATGGACGATGTGCACAGATGAATTATGCACTGAATGCAGACCAGACACCTCTTTGATAAATTAGTTTCCTGTTTTCCAGCTGTTTCATAGTTGGGCTATCTATGATAGGAATGTAGATTGGTGGGTTTGCCCAATCATTGACTAATGAGACTTGTATCAGTCTTGTATGCAGGACTAATGTCTTCATTTCCTCCCAGTTGATTGGCTCTGTTTTGAAATAAATGGGAACCTGTCTTGACTACAAACCTATCACAATATATTGTAAATCCACAGGGAAATACAAAAAGTTTACTAATGTGTCCTAAGATAATTAGATGATCAATATTCTTTATCATCGAGCTAATATAATGTACTGTACACCGATATACCAAAGAGTCTGCAGTCTTATTTTTATACTATATCGGAGTTAAAGATGAGTGAATCAATCCTAAACTAATCAAATTGTTTATGAATTTCCCAAAAGATTCTAATCTCAGCAAGAAATTTGTGATTTGATTTGGATGAAACGCTCAAAACGATGGCTACCATTTAAAGGTCAGAAGTCAGAAAATACACCATCTGCCACCAAAAAGGAATAATGTTTGGAGTATTTTAAAGAATAAATAAATGCATAAAAAATTGCCAAAGCAGTGTCCTAATAAGCAGGCTGTTACCACCGGTCCACATTCATTTACCCATAGCGATATACAATATGACACTGTCACTTTGACATCACTTGGTATTAAAGACCACTAAACGGTTTGGATACAGTCTTAGGAGACCGCGGAGTGTCATACACCACTTTTTAGGGCAACTGGGCACTTTTGATTCACACCAAATTATTCTGACCCAATAGAAGTTGAGTGCTGAATAGGATCAGAGAAAATGTTACATGGAGGAAATTAATTAGATAAAATGTAGGGGATTATTTATTATCAGATATACGCCAATTTTTTGCGTATATCTGGTGCAAAGGCTATTTGCACTACAATCTGTGACTTTTCCCCACTCATGTCAAGTCTAAAAAAGCAGGTGTGGCTTGGGCATATAGAATTATCTAAATCTACACCAGCAAAGAAGCTGGCATAGATTTAGAGGTCGGCACCTCTACATATCTTCAGCAGACTCACTGCCAGCACAGTGGTTATTAAGACCGGCGTCTAAAACGCCGGTCTTAATAAATGACCCACATAGTTTATAAGTGCAGGGGCCAGATTTGGGGTGGCCCCAATGCCACACTGGGTTCCCGGGACACCGTTGAGGTATCACTACATATTACTGCTCTGTGGGGGAATTGGAAGCCATAGTGCATCCCAACAGTAAAAAAGTCCAGAGAGTCAGGGTCTGCAGTAAACCAGGGTGCTTCTTTACTGGAGGAACTCAAGCGCAAAACAATACAGGCGAGGCATAGGGCTGGCTTCTCCAGTCTCCTCCCGAGTAGAAGAAGATTTGGTGCTGAGGAAAGGCTAAACTAGCTGTCCATCTTGCTCTCAGACAGCTGGTACCCTGGTCAAAGGCTGGTGATCTAGGGTCTGTGACACTGTATCCCCATCTCAGTTTCTTTCTCTGGTCACTCATGCAGTCTGGCAGAGTCTTCTCTTCTATGCACTGATCCCTAACTGAAGACAAGTAGGGGCTCTGACTGCTCTCCTTGTGTAAAGTTTCTAGCTCAACTAGAACCTTCTAGTGGGATGGAGAAACACAGTCCAAACAGACATAGTTAAAAATTTTGTCTGCCATAGATTTTCATTAGACCTTCAATAATACTCAATAGAAATAACAAAGCAGTTTTTCCAGACAAAAACAAGTATTCAGACATACCGTAGTAATAAATAGCTAAATGGAAGCTGGTGGTAAACATTAGAGATGAGCTAATTGAAGTTAACGAACTGGAATTCGATCAGAATTTCAGGAAAAATTAGATTCGCACTGAAGCCGAATTTCCTCACACTTCATGGTAACGAATTGCATTTTTTACTAAAATGGCTGCTGCACATGTTAGGACATGGAGCAAAGAACTATGGGAATGAGGGATCATCCACAATGCCATGCATGCAGCCAATCAGCAGCCATCCAGCCCCTGTGATGTCGCAGTCCTATAAATAGCCTCAGTCATCTTGGATTCTGCCATTTTCCAGTGTATTTAGTGCAGGCGCTAGGGACAGTTCTAGCAAAGACTTTATTGCGCTGAAAAACAATTTACAAGTTTAGGGTAAGATTAGTCAAGGTGTATGGAAAGGATAGGAAGGCATCATCTAGAGAGAGAGTACAGCCTGGGTAATAGGAGCGATTCTATTACACATTGCTGCACTAACTGGGGATCCAAATTGCACTAAATGAAAGTTCAATAATTCCAGCAAACCTTGCTTGTTATTGGGGTGCAAGTGCTATCTGATACAGCCATTTACTGGGTGTATTATTAGAAAATATAGATACATTCTATTAGCCATTCTGCAGTGAATTTTGATTGTTATACTTTTCTTTGGAAGGGTGTATTAATAGGAAAATAAATACGTCTTAATTGCCGTTCGGTGGTGAAGTTACATTGTACTACAGCCATTTATGGGGTGTATTAATAGGAAATATACGTACGTCCTATTAGCTGTTCTGCTGTGAGTTTTGATTTTTATACTTTTTTGGGGGGAAATGTATTAATAGGAAAAAGAATACGTCTTAATTGCCATTCTGCGGTGAAGTTACATTGTACTACATCCATTTACTAGGAAATATATGTACTTCCTATTAGACGTTCTGGGGTAAATTTTGATTGTTATACTTTTTTGGGAGGGGGGTCCTAATAATAGGAACAAGAATACATCTTAATTGCCGTTCTACGTTGAAGTTACATTGTACTACAGACATTTACGGGGTGTATTAATAAGAAATATATGTACATTCTATTAGCCGTTCTGCGGTGAATTGTGATTGTTATACTTTTTTGGGGGCGGTGTATTAATAGGAAAAAGAATATGTCTTAATTGCCGTTCTCTGGTGAAGTTACATTGTACTACAGCTTTTTTTGGGTGTATTATTTTAATTTAAATTTAATTATTTTAATATAATTTAATTATACAGTTTGTCAGACAGACAAGTGACATTAGACACCCCAGGCCAAGAGTCGGTGGGTTCCTCTGACACAACTCTTAGTTAACATGCCCCGGGAGCAGGCCCTGTGTCCCCAACTGTCCTCAACCTGCCTCATTTTCTTTTCATTCAGCGCGAGAAGTATTATATGCCTCACTTTTCAGCGAGGATGAGCTACTAGAGGACAGTCAGCAGCTACTTCCCAGCCAAGATCTAGAGGAGACATCCACAGCTTCCTCCAGTAGGCAGGCAAGTAGTGATGATGAGAGTTGAGTAGGAGCAGGTGTTGCCCTGGCCCTGAGACCATTGAGGGGGAAATCAGTGACGTGCAGACAGTAGCAGATGATGATGTAGCTGATTGCACTTGGGAGCCAGGTGAAGGAGGGGTTTCATCATCATCAGGAGAAGAGAGTGGCATCTTGCGCGTGAGGCAGCAGCTGCAAGGGTTCATGGAGGCAGTGGTAGCAGGCAGTCAGGGAAGAATGTTTGGGGGAAATGGCATACTCGGCAGTGTAGCAATTTTTTTGTTAAGCCACTGGAGGAGGTGAGCATGGCCATTTGCTGAATTTGTGTTCAGAAGGTGAAACGTGGACAGGGTGCCAATATTGGCACCACAGCCCTGCATCAACACATGCAGCGTCACCATAAAGTAATCCTCCTAATCCTCGTCAGTCATTTCATCAGCAATCAATCACCCAAGCGATTGCAAAGAGACAAAGCGTGCACTCATCCAACGGCTCAGAAGCTGAACGTTTTCCTGGCCAAGTTGCTGGTGCTACAGTCCCTCCCTTTCCAAGTGGTGGACTCTGCATCTTTCAGAGAACTGATGACTTGTGCCAAGCCAAGGTGGAGAGTCCCAAGCCATCATTTCTTTGCGAAAAAGGCAGTACCAGCTCTACACACATATGTAGAACAGAAGGTGGGCCAGTCCTTGAGCCTGTCAGTGTCTGCCAAAGTACTCAACATCGCCGACGTGTGGAGCTGTAACTACAGTCAAGGACAATATATGTCCTTTACGGCCCACTGGATAATTGTGGTCCCTGCCCAGCCACACCAGAAACTTGGCTAGGTGACAGCGCTTCCACCTCCACGTTCTCACACCATTGGTCCTGCGACAGTGTCCGCCTGTGCCTCCTCAGCCTCCACTGCAGGGACAATTTACAGTGCTCCTCCAGCATACCACATGTGCAGGGAACGGCAGGGTCATGCTGTTCTGCACCTAGTTCGCCTGGGTGAATAGAGTCGCACAGGGGATGAACTGCTCCAGGTTCTTCATCAAGAAATTGAATCCTGGCATTCTCCTCGACAACTCAAAATCGTAACCATGGCGACCAACAATGGGAAGAACATGGTGTCGGTGCTGCATCAAGGAGGGCTGAGCCATGCACCATGCATGGCACAGGT